>NW_027094103.1:7873654-8056527 GCF_029207755.1 Chamaea fasciata | reverse complement strand
GCTCAACTAGCTCTATAATAACTCTGTTTTTCAAAATAAACATTGTACCCAAGGTCAAACATCAGGAGGCAATACAAAGTCTCGCCAAGAAAATTCCACTGACACGTTTCATTGCTTTCCTTTCCCTTTACATGCTCTGTTCATTTGCTTCCACCAAACCCAGCAGCAGCTGAGCGAGAAGCAAGCTTTCAGAAATACTATTTTTCCCAAGTTGATAAAAAAACAGAGCACGAGCCAAATGAAAACTATTGTTTGGGTGTATGTCTGCACGACTCTGCAGGGAATCATGGCAATTCTCATTCATCCCATTCTAAAAGCTCCTGTTCTGCCAAAGATAATTGCAAGGACCAGTTTTCTCCTGACTTTCATGCATGGTCCTCTGCGTTCTGCACGCACCTCCACAGGCACTGCACTCCCTGATTTTATTCAGACTGAAAAGTTAATGAGTTCTCAAGTGATCAGTTTTGGGTTGCCTCTTTATACATTTGTAATGTTACTGCCTGTGTTTATTTTCCTTGCAGAAGGTACACGCTTCCAAATAACATTTCCTTGATTGTATGTAAACAAATATATGTGACAGAAACAAAATTCTGTGCAGCTGCAGGGCTGGTCTCTCACAGAGTGACTTTTTATTGCACTGGATCATCCACAGAGTCCCTAGAAAATCCAGGTAAGTTTTATAAGTTAGAGTTTCATCTGAATAAAAGAGAAAAATAAAGTAAAATAAAATAACACTGAGATATTACCAAAAATATAGTTAACAGGTAGCTCTGAATTTGCTGGTTTCTAAGAGAAAGGACCAAGAGCAGAGAACTGAAATCCTGGCTGGGCTGATCTGCTGCAATAACAGTGAGCTGGATTCAGCCTCCTGATGCTTTGAAGGGTTCTGGGTATGCAAGGAACTCGTATTCTCCCTGAATAAAATCTGTCTCCCTTGTCTGTCTCTCCACATAGAAGAGGCTTTGACCCACTTTATGAAAAAGTAACATCCAAGACATCCTCAGTCAGCTCTCTAACCTTGTGATCAGGCAGCTTGTACAGGACAGGGGCTGAGAAACCTTGCTCAACATTCAGGTGAAGCTGCAGAGCTCCAGAGCACGCGGAGTGTTTGTGTAACACCAGTCTTGCTGTGTGTCACAGCACAGCCCTGTCAGACAGGCTCCCCCGGATCCCAGCACTGCCTGAGCAGCAATTTCTGCCCATTAATGGCATAAATAATGAGTCATGATATTACAAACAGAATAGCAGCGAGCTAAACCCAAATAGAGATGCTTGGTCCTGATTTCACTTCCAGTGATGCAACTCCGATGATTTCAGTGGAGCACCTTCTAATTTCTTAGGACTTTTTGCTTTTGTTGAAACACGATGGGGCAGGAAAAGTATTTTTTTCAGAAGGTGATGAAATAATTAATCTGTGTTAATGTACCACTGTGTAATAAGAAAAATCCCAACAATCACATTAAAGAAAAATTAAGGGGAAATAAATAGGAAATTTGAACAGGTCAGCTTGTAAAACTTTCTGTATTTTCCTGTGTAACAACTTTCAGGAAAAGAAGACTGCCTACAGCGTTTGATATGACCTGAAGAAGCAATGTAACCCTAAGTTCAAGTAATTTCACCTTGAAGATCCATATCCAATAAATGAAATTAAAGAAGATGAAGAAAACAGTCCCCAAAATAGAGGCATGCTTTACAGAGAACTTCCAGTCATTGCATGCAGTGGTGCCTGCCTAGCAAGTTAAGGACTCCTGCTGATTCTCCAGGGGCTGCTATGCTGGGATGAACACAGCATGGGGAAATCCTACCCAAAGTGTCCCCTATGACCAACACCAAGAACAAATCTATTTGGGCCAAAAAAAAAAAAAAACCAACACCATTCATTGAACCACAACAGATATATCTTGAGGAGCGATCTAATTTAGTTTGGGAACTTTGTGGGGTTGTGGAATTCACGAGAAGCATTTTCCTCTTAAATCCTACATTCTTCAAAACTGTTCCAGAATATGGTTAGAAAACACAGCTGTTGACACTTTCACTGAATATGTGGGCTTGTGACTAACATCCCACTCCACATTTCCCCTCTCTCTGCCCTGGTTATCCACAGGAGAGCATGAGGGGCTGCCTGTTCCCTAACACTTGCTGCCACAAGCTGCATATTACCATAACAGCCTAACTTACTTAGATTTATACATTCATTCACAAAGTAGTAATAGGAAACATACTTTATGCTAACCCTCCCATTTGTCTGCATTTTGAGGCTACAGTAGCCTTTCTTAAATCAATGTTATGAGTAAGATTGCCACAAGCAGCCTAGAAGCACATTTGCTCTACTTAAACGTATTTACACTGAAAATTTTATTTGCTGCAAAACTTTAAATGATACATTTATATTATAATTTCATGCAAAAGTTCACTCCTTCAGCCTTTTCTTGCCCAAAACACTGCTATATTTAATCACATATCTTTGATGTCTCACACTTAGAACTTTACAAATCTATGCAAATACAAATGCAGTCATTTTGAAGAATTAGTTTCTATATGAAATATTATCTGTCCTACAACAACTTTGATGGCTTAGCCTGTTTTAACTACCATAGAAGGGTTCTTTGCTTACCTAGCAATATTTTTCAAGGCTGGTGAATTAGAATGGTAAGTCATAAAAAGAACTAGTGGGTGCTTCCCCTCCTCATCAATGACAATAACAAATTTAAATGGCAAAATCATTAAGGAAACATATGGGTGCTATGTTTAAACAGACCATTAATAGTGCACAATGTTAGAACTCAGCAGAATGTTTCTGAAGTAGTTCTGACACCAAGTATATGACTTCCAGCTATAATCTAACATTGTATTTGCTACACAAACAACTTCCTATGGAGAGTTAATATTTGCAGGCAAACTGTAAAAACTGGTACAGTTCATAGGGACATCCTCAGATCCCGAAACCCCTGAACTGCAGCCTCCTGAACTTTGCATCGATTGAGGAAGTCCTGACTTCAGACCAAGAGCTGGCAGAGAGGCAGGGTGGTGGAGGGAGGCTCGACAAACCCCGCCAGCAAAAGCCGGCATCACCTCTTGCCCTTGGTTTTCAGCACTTCAGCGCTGGGGCCGGTGCGATCGGTGCTCGGGCTCCCCTCCCCAGAGGGGGGGACACTTCGGGGGCTCTTGCCCAGCCTGCAGCACCCTCCCGGGGCACAGGACATCCCCTCCCCGCCCCTCTCCGTACCATTGAGCTGGTTGTAGACCACTTCCTCCAGGTGGTCCAGGCGCTGCAGGATGGACTCCCTGTCGGCCAGGCTGCCCACCTTGGCGCCGCGGCTCCTGGCCCGGCGGTCCGCGCTCCGGACGATCTGCACCAGCTCCTGGGAGCGGTCCTGGATCCTGCAGTAGACGGAGAAGAGGATGATGCCCACGAAGACCAAGATGTTCACCGTCAACAAAGTTTTGATTTTCCGTGCCACCGCCATGGGAGCCGCGGGCGCGGTGGCGGGGGGCGCATCCAGGCGCGGCGAGCGGCGGCCCCGCGGCCACCCGGCGAGGGGCGCGCCCGGAGCGCGGAGCGGGGCCGGGGGCAGCGGAGCCGAGGGCGGCGGAGCCGAGGGCACAGGAGCCAGGGGCAGCGGAGCTCCCGGGAGCGGAGCCGAGGGGAGCGGAGCTGTCCTTCAGCACCGCCGCGCCGCTCCCCGCCCCGCGCCCGCCGTCGCCCCGCGGGGCCCGCGCCGCGGCGGGCAGGGCGGCATGGAGCGGGGCCGAGCGCTGCTGCTCCGCCGAGCCTCCTCCTCCTCCTCCTCTTCCTCCTCCTCCTGCTCCTCCGGCGGCTCCCGCTCGCCCGCCCTCGCTGGCTGTCCGCCGCCCCAAACGCAGAGCGCCGGTGCGGAGTGACGTGCTCCGGGGGATCTCATCTACATGCACACGGCGGAGCCGCCCCGCCTCGCCCGCCCGCGTCCGCGCCCTGCGGAGCGGCCCCGCCAGCGCCGCGGGCTCCGGAGCTGTGCGCTGCTCGCCCGCCCGACGCGCCAGGGGCCATTTCATGGCCGCTGCCCACCTGGAGAGCCCCTGTCCTGCCCGCCGCGGCGCCACGGGCAGCTCCTGAGGGCGGCAGGACGAAGGTGTCCTTGGCCGCGGAGGGGAGGTGATGCCCCACCCGTCTCACCGGTGGAAAAGAGATGGAACAAGTTCACACGCTCCCAGCAGGAGGGAGAGCTGGTAGCGCGCTCAGCTCCGTGGGTTTCCCAGCAGCCCGAGTACAGCACTGGCTTGGGATCCTACATGGAAATGACATGGTTGGGACCACGTCCACAGGCAAGAGAAGTTCTTGCCAAGCATCCATAGAAATACGGACTCATAGAATACTTTAAGTTGGCAGGGATGTTTAAAAGCTCATCTACTCCAAGCCCCTCCAATGAGCAGGGACATCTTCAACCAAATCAGGTTGCTCAGAGCCCTGTCTGAGCTGACCTCAAATGTTTCCAGGGATGGGGCAGCCACCACCTTTCTGGGCAACTCATGCCAGCACCCTCATCAGAAAGTATTTATTCTTTATATCTAGTCTAAACTGATAATCTATCAGGTCAAAACCATTAACTCTTTAATCTCAATACCTACAGGCATTAAATATGCCCTTTCTAGAGCTTCTCTATTCATGTTCACAGCGATCCTCCTTTTATACAAAAAGATAAACCCATCTCCCTTAGAGGGCTGCTTACCATAGGATATATCCTGGTGCTGGGAATTTTGCTCCTTTCATCCTTCCTTCTTGGTTTCCGGAGCTGCCAATTCAAAATCTAGCAAAAGTTACAACCTCCCTGAGTTCATTGAAACCTGGCAAGTCCTGCTCAGGTTTTCCTGAGATATAAATTCTTCACTGCTGGTCCTACTTCCGACCGTCCTGCTGCTCACCTTCTGCAAGGCCCCTGAAAGTGCAGTTTCTTTGAGATGTGTTTCTGTCCTAGAGGAATTCTCCCCTGGTTTTTTGAGGATCACCAGTGAGACCTCTGTTGAGTAGAAAAAACCTAAACTGGAGTTTCAACCTCAGCTAATCTTGTCCCTGGAAGAAGATGCCACAAGTTTTGGCAGTGTCATCTCTTCCAAATATGGAAATATGTACCGGATTTAGTTATTTCCTACATTACTGGATTCTTAAACACAATTAATGCCTAGGTGCAGGATCAGATCTTTCACTCAAGCTGTAGCAAAACTCTCTTAGTCACTCATCAGAAGCAGCTCAAAATCTGAAATTTTCCAGTGCTTTGATTATTTCAGTAGTATTCTTATTGCAAATCTCTCACAGCATTACATTTTCCGAGCAAATAACAATTTGGTTGAAGAAAATATTGAACTAATGCTCAAGCGCAGCTTGTTTGATGGCTCCACAGCATTTAATATATTATAGCAACACCTGCTGGTGTTGATATGGTTAAGAATCTGTTACATCCGTATTTCCATTACAAACTCCAAGTTCACAAGCTGGCCACAAGAATTCAGATTGGATTCTTACACAAGTTTATAGTTTGTCCCAAGGCTTGTAAAATACTTTCAAGTTTCTCAGAGAATTTACCAAGTTTCGATGAGGATTTTTTGCACCACTGCAGTTTTAAGTGGGCTTTCACAGACATGATCTCATCTGTGACCAACTTAGCTAAAGGAAACCACTTTTTGATGCAAGTATATGTTCTTAAATGGTCAGCTTAAAATATTCTCATATTCTTCCGTTAACACACCACAGACTATGTTCACATGGCTGAAACCTCACCCAATATCACTCAAATGACAGCTAGCTTGTATAGCTCACTGTTCCTTCAGGCATCTCAAAGCAGGTTGCAAAAGAGCTACTAGAGCTGAATCAAGGACAGCAGAATTGTTTCTGGGAAAATTTCATTATCAAATGATATATTTTATTTTTTCCTTGGAACCAAACAAAAAAAGGCACTGTAATATTTTCACATGAATAGCACTTAAGCTGAAGCTGCTGTTTCCTGCCCAAAAGGGTCAAGTTCCAATTTTAATTCCCACTGAAAACATTTATGTTGCCAAAAGTAAATTTGATCAAAATCAATATATGCAACAGCTGGATTTCAGTGAAAATGCTTTAGCTGAAACCATAGGAATCAGCTCTGATTGCTGATCCATCCTACAAATGGAGATCATGGGAATGCATTGGTAGCTGTTCCCAATCAATGGACCAAGCCAGAGGCAACGCTGGGATTCCATTCCAAACCACAAATCCAGTTTCCCTCTCTCTCACTGATTTTCACTCCTATTCACCTCCACAGGGTTCCTGTTTCCATTCATCATCGAAGATGGATCAGGAAGATGCCGTAAAGGCACACCAAGATACCGTGCATGCAAATGGCAGCCCACAGGTGATCACACCCTACATCTCTGTGCTCAGCCAAAGGGAACACCTGGATGAAGGACAGCTGCCTGCAGATTAAGGTGGTGTCAGACAGCCAGAGGTAAAGGCTCTGAAAAGCCAGTCAGCACTCAGAAATATCCACGTGCCACAGGCAGTCTCTGATGCTCTTGATGCCTCTGATGCCTTCCTAGAACAGAGAATAGACAGAGTTAAAGTAGGTATTTATTGAAAGGCCTTTAAGGATACACCTTGGGCACTACAAGAGCCTGGCCAGGGCAACACCCAGGGTGGACCCAAAATGGTCACAAAATGGATGCCCGGTCATGAGGTCTCACACTTGGATAAGATTTTGGTCAATTTGCATATTGGGGTTTAATTGTCCAGTTACAGCTTCAGGTTGTGAAGTTCCATCCTCCTTGTTTTCTCTCTTCAGTTCCCATTGTCTATGTGTTTTGGGCCTGAAAACTTGTAACAATTGTCCTTGGTCTCAAGCTGGAAAAGGATTTTTTTTTTTTGTCTACTTACCCTGTGAAGAGAGCTGACTAACACTTCATACGAGGCTCAAAACTACACATCTAGGTAGAGCAGAATCTGAAAAATATGAGAGCTAAAACTTAAGGCATCATCTTCCTGAAAGCAGGAAAGATGGTTTATTGCCTTGGGGCACTTCAGAGCTGCTACTGGGCTGTCAAATAGCTGAGGCTGTAATGGTAACAGCATTAAGCAGCACGTTAAACCAAACCTTGCTGTTGTCCAGGGGTCTCCTTGAAACTGTGCTTGGTCTTGTGCAACATTGACCTTACAACAGTTATATTTGCTTCTGTTAACTCTTGGTTACTGCAGAACGCTCCATCTTGGCATGAAGATGTTGATATAGAGGAAAACTTCAGCTGCTTCTGCATTTAAAACCCTGTTCTACTTAGCTACAGAGGTATGAGACAGAAAATTTCACTTAAAACAACAGGGAACTAAAATATTTTGAAAAGAACTTCAGTAAAGCATCAGTCTTGCAGCCATTATCTGCAGAGCCCATCATGCAGCTCCTCAAAGCAGCAGACTCCAAGTCAATTTGACCCCATTTGGAGCTACTTACCTCAACCAATACACTTTTTTTTAGCCAGCTACTGAAATCTGTAGATTGTACAGCAACTGAGTATGATCAACATACCCACCACCATCAGGACAGTTCTCAAGTTAAGTTTTCCCAAAAAGTGCTCAGAAAAATGTATTAAAAGAGACCATGTCAAAGTGCCATCCCTACCAGCAGAACCCTTGGAGGCACCACGCCTTCAGTCCCAGCTGTGGTGGGTACATACTCAGAGAACCAGTGAGTTTCAATTTTCTATGAGGTGTTTTATGTTGAGTTTCGTTTTAAATGAGCTGAAGGAATTGGCTGACAAAAAAAGAAAAAGGTAAGATTTTACTTTTGAGAAAAGGCAAGAAGAGGGTGATTGAAAAGTTGCTTGAAAGTTTTCTAAATTTTGAAAAGCCTAAGTTGAAAAAAAATATTGAATCCAAGTTAATAACCATAAAATCATTCCCAACCACTTTTCCAAAAGGACAAGATTGATTTACCATATCTAAAGAGACATACCTTTCTGATCATCCTACTGCATGATATGAGACATTTGCAGGAATGAATAATGTGTAGAAGGGAAGACTTTGATGTTTAAAGTATTTGAACACTAGCTTTAAAGAAAGAAACAGACACTGCAGACAAATTATGCCAGTGATGATCTGCAAGTGTAGATTCCAGCTGCGGTTACTCACACACAGACATCACCTACCATTTTCCCAGTGAAACCCCAACTGCATTTGCTAGCACTTTGCTTGGAGTTTTAATATAGCCTAATATTTTTCTACTTCATTTTCTACTTTTCTACTTATTTAGAAGAAAACAGAAAACAAAAGCTGCCAGCAGAGTCTCAGGTCTGTCGAACACCCAGAACACACAGAGCTGAGGCCCTCACCCTGTTGCAAAGAGGCACTGCAGCCCCTCAGACACTAATTCAGAGTTTGTGCAGCCCCTCCTCACCAGCGCCAGCCGGCTCTGAGGGGTGAGATCTGCACTAACACGACGTTTGCACAGAGCTTTTTACACAAGTTAGGGGAGAAATAAATGAGGAAACCTCAGCCGTCTCATACTGGAGATGTTTCCAACCAGCTTGCTGCTGCATGCTTGCCCTTGCTGCTGCAGCCTCAGAAGTGAGGTCAAGCTGGAATTAAAGTGCACAAAAAGGCCCACGGTAAATAATTCCTCTGGCAACAAGGTGATGGCAGGTCCCAAAGGCTTCAACCCTCCTCCTCTGGATGCTGAGGCTTTGTGGCACATCCACAGCTGACCCAGTGCCCACCACTGGAAGCAGAGAAGTGCTGTGGCCTGGTAAGGCTGAGAGAGGAATCTGGTATCCACCTCAGTGCATTAAAAAGGCTGGAAACCCTAAAGCCATGAGGGATTTCTGTGCAGTGATCCTGTGCTGGGAGCATTTAGTGCTGGCTCAGAAAGAGAAGGTGTGTGGAGACTGGACAGGCCTGACCATGATCAACTCTGCTTCCCTTGGGGCAGAATGAGAGGATGCTGTGCTGTGGCTGAGCCAAGATGAACGTGTTTGCTTTAGCAAGATGACCTCTGTGCTATACTTACTATACACACCCTGCCAGGGGGGGTTTGTTAGTGGGGACACAATTCCAGTGTGCAAAGACTCACTCAGAATGAGCAGCCCTGCCCAGAGCAGTGGGCATGACACAAGGATTAAGGATTCAAAAGATTAGTCTGGAGGGGCTGAATTTTAAATGCATCTTGAGGATGGTTCTAAATGAAATGAGATGCCTTAAAACCTGAACAGGCATTTCAGAAATTATATATATATCTGTAATATATGTATATATATCCTTTTAATTTTGGCTGTATTAGTCACTTAATAAGATTAGGCAGAAGTTTCATAAATGGAATTTGGGCTGCTTCCTCTAAAACCACAGTAACCCCCACTTGCACATGGGACAGTTCTTCAAATGTACAGCTCATGCTGTGTTCTGCCACCTGTGGCTGTGACACAAATGTGCACTTCTTTTGTATTCTTCCTGTTGCATTAAAGCTACAGGTTGACCCTGCAGAGTGAATTTATAATAGACAGCACAATTGCCAGCAGATCTGCTGCTTTCACACCTGTGAGATTTTGCTGATGACCACCCTGTAGTAAAAGCGTACAGATAAAACTCAACAATTATCCAAACGCACATTAAAACCCCCAATAAACCTGTCATTGTAAAACCAGAATACAAATAATGCCAAGACTAAAATATTCAACCCACATACTCACATTTTACAAAGCTCTAATTTATAAACATTACAGCTCTCACCAATTTTAATAAGAATTGAACAGAGCTACCTTTTTAAAATCCAACTGCATAGTCCTCCCTCCATTTCCTATTATCATCTCCTACTGTAACTCCTGAATAGGTGCTTGTTTGCTAAGAGAGGATTATCACCATTCACCATGATCAAAAATTACTTGCAGGGACTTTGATTTACCCATGCAACAAGAGAAAAAGCATCCTTGAGGACCTTGTCTCCCCCAGATGACAGAGAGGCTCAGCCCACCTGCACCCCCAAAAAGGGAAGGTGGCTGGGACCTGCCTGGCAGTTGCTGCACTGGCATTCTAAGTTGGAGACTGATGTTTTTGATCACCTCCATAACTTACTGCAAGGAATTTCAGAGTTGCTGTGATAAGATAGAGACTCACGCTGGAAATAAATCAGGGAAGCTTTCAAGGACAGCTTCTATGTTTATGAGAGTCGCAATAAAGAAAATAAATGTGCAAGGGATATATAAATGTAATTTAATATCCAGCTATTACAGATATAGAAATTACCTCATTATACTCCTTGAAATCCATCTTTACTTATTCCAGATGCCAGAAAACTTACAAAGCCCTGAACATTGGCTAGGCTGTTAGCATGATGAGACTTCTACTTTTCACACTGTCCAACATTGTCTTCTGGTTCTGCATGTTCCTTCTTCTGCTGCTCTCATGCACAGCACAGGCTTCAAAACAGAGACTGCTTTTTGATAGGGCTGTTTTTTAAAAAAGGGTTCATGAATGATGCTCCTAATTCCAGGAGAAAATCAATTTTCAGCTCTGTCTGTGACATCTGTGGATTATGATCCTCAGTTCCTCCTTGGAATCCATTTGTCTCATTTCTACTTTTACTCTTAAACAGCCAACCTTATGGTGGCACAATTTCCTGTCAGGTCTTTTATTAGTCTTTGATCAGATATTATTTCAGGAAACCTGTCCAGATCAAGTTTTCTATTCCAGCATGTTTTTAATACAGCAGTGCTGGCTCTGGGGAGGAGCCTGTTCTCAGAGACACGTGCAATATAAGAGTTCTTCACTGCCAGTAAAAAGCTGGAAGGATGTTGCCCCCTGTCCAATCCAGCTGAAAGCCAATAAAAAAGCTGAACATTATCCCCGGCTTAGAATATTTAAAAATATTTTGCTACTGGGATTGCACTGAATCCAGTAGGGCACGTTAATCTTTGGCCATCATTGTAGCAGTCCCAATTCTGCCAGGAGGAACAGGCTTGTGGGCTTGTGCAGGTATTTGTCCAGGCTGATCCTCTGGAAGGAAAAGAACCTCATACAATATTCATTACTTACTCGTCTCTGTCTTGATGCACATTATTAAGAGCTGCCTGGCCCTCCAGCAAAATCTTCACAACAAAATTAAGAAACACAGCCAGCCATCATGTCAAAGTCCTAAGAGATTAAATATTCTAAGTGCAGCAGCACCAGGGTAAATTAGTATTGTTACCTCCTGACCCCCAGAGCTGCACCCAATGCTGGCTTTAAACAATAAAAATAATGAGATTTTTAGCTTCCATTTATTTTGAAACAACAACTGGCAGCTTGAGAGAAGAAAACATGTTTTGGCAAATAAAGTTGACATTGACATTTTTAGTAAAGAATAGCTTTATGGTGCCTTGTCAGTGGGCAAATCTGAAGAATCACTTCTGCCTCTGATGTATGATGTTTTTCACAGGGACAGTGTATGTATGAGTAATAAAGAACATTTAGTACAGTTTGTATCTGCCTTTGACAGAGATGTTCGGAATATTTAAATAGAAACCAAAACATTTCTAGCATTAAAGTCTTCAATGTATTTTTAAAATATTTCATCTTAAAAAAAAAAAAAAAATTAAAGGCTGATGCATGATAAAATTCTATCCTAAAACTATGCCAGTGAGAAGCCTTGACAGATGGAAGTAGGATGAAAAAACCACATTTTAGTTGGGTTGGATTCCCTAATATTCCCAGTAAAAGGCAAAGTCCAATTTAAGAGTATTGGAAAGAGTTTTTGGGGGGTTTTGGGTTTTTAACACACTTGAAAATGAGCCAGTCAGTAGGAAAAGAACATTTAAGACTACATTGGACTATGCAAGTGCTTTCAGAACTGTTCTGTCTTTTCCTGCTCCAGACCACACAACATTTCTAGCTTTCAGTTTCTCCATCTGAAAACTGGGGACAGCTTGGCATACGGGAAGTGACAGAATTTGCTTTTATTAATCTCCTTCTCAATTGATTTAGAGACCATATGGAGTTTAAAACAAAAAAGTCCAAACCAAGAAAACCAAAGGATCTGTTAGGAGGCACCAGAAGTGCAATGGCGAGGGGAGCTGCAGGCAGGTGTGACATGCACACATATTCATCACCCTTTTAGCTCTAGATGCTGGGAAGACATTCTCTATTATTCATTAATTCTGTGGTGAGCAGACAGATTAAGCATTTTTTCCCTATTAATTAATCTTGCTCTGGGCTATGAAATTGAAAAGCTTCATTTATTTATATATTTACTTATTTTGAGGGAAAACGATTTCTTCAGCAAAGCCCTCCCCAGTGAAACTGCAGCATCAAAGCCTCTGGCCAAGCTCCCGAACATTCCATACTGTGCCTGCCTTCAGCCACTACATCACAATATATAATTACAGACACAGATCACTTACTGCTTTTGATACGGGGAGATATTTTACATTGGTGGCTTGATTGTGGTACAGACATTAGTACCAGCCATAAAAGACAGATCCCATTCCCCTGATATAAAGGAAATGTGAAATGGATCAGGTCTGTAGTTTTCTTTATGCTGTTTATTATTATATATTATATCCAACACACGTCCAGTGGTACCAGCTCACAAAAAATCCTGACATTAAATCCTTTAATGTCCATTGAGCTGCTTTTGATTTGCATAAACCAAAGATGAGCAACAAGCAGTTGTTGGGCTGTCCAGCCCTGAGCAGGGGTTTTATTGGTGGTGGTGGTTTTTGCCCTCCACCCCTCAGGCACACAGACCCCAGGAGGACATGGCCGGGCTGAGCTCAGCAAGGACCTGCTCTGGCCTGAAATTCTGGGATTTCAGTTCTCTTTAACAGCGAGAATTGCAGGGAGCTGCCCTGCTGCCTGTTAGCACACTTTGTTCAACACAATTAGTGCAATTCCCTGCCAGAGAAAACACTAAGGGATAGCTCAGTGATAGACTGGGGTTATTCAACTTTTGACAAAAGGTTAGGGGAATTCTCCTGAAACAGTAATTGTCTGTCACATGAAATACTGCAGCTTCTTGAGCGCAGAAGGAGGACACCGTAACGTGAAGTGCATTAGGGCAGGAGGAAGCTAGAGGCAGGCAGGTTAATAGAGAGGAATCCAAATGGACTTGTCAAAATAGTCTAGGGAAGAATGGACAGAAAAATAAAGAATAAAAATAAATAAGGACCTCAAATTTATCTGATGTGTTTGTAGCTAAAATAACTGATGCTGGTTTCCTTCCAAATCTTAAAGATTTTTGAGGTCAGTATGTGCACAGGGAACTTCTGTGGTATTGCATGGAGGGGTCTCAGAGGAATTGTGAGCCAAAACAAGACAGAATGGCATAGGAAGAATAATGTATTCTTGTGGTGACAACATTCACTACACTATGAAAGGAGACTCACATAATAAACACCTCATCCCAAAGCTCCAGAGCCCAATCCAGACATGGCGCCACTGTTACCTGGCTAAAGGGAGGCAAGTGAAGTGGATTGCCTGCCCAGGAAAATGTTCTGAAGGCTTGGTTTGGGGAAATGAGGTGTAGGAAGCCTTCAGAAGGGACACACCTTTTTCAAGCACATGAGTGCATAAGTCAGGTTTGGAACAGAGGGTAAGAAAGGCTTGAAGTGAAAATTTATAATTTAATCTTGTAATGGAGCCAGAAGTGATGTTCACAGTACACTTTTTAATACTAGCTTCAACTGGTTACAGATCCAACTACTGATCACCACTAAATTAATTCTGTTGATGAACATTTCAGCATGTATCTTACAGTCCTCTTTTCTACCCCATGACACTTCCCTAAATTTTTTTGTTCTCAATGCCTGAATGGAGCATTTATCTACAACAGGACCCTGGTCTTGACTGGGACAGGGAGCTGCTTCCACCATGTCGTACACAGAGAGGACAAGTGATAGCAGCAGTGGTAAGAACAGAGCATCTTCATAACATCCACTCTATGTATGACATAAATGAATACATCAGATTAGTCTTTAAATAGCCTACTCTAAAATTAGATAAGTGAATGCTGCCACACAACACTAATACTAATGGAATTGGAAGAGCTGGATATCAGGAGCAGACCGTGTTGAGAAAATTCTCTGCCTTGAAAATGTTAATTCATTTAATTGCCACTAATTGTACATAGCATCAGTGCAAATTCAAACACGAGAACTGAACAAGCAGTTCTGAGCCTGACCTTTGCCAGGTAAAACCTTCAGTTTAAGGAAAATCTATCTCAGAATCAGCCAATGTATTCTCTTTCATGCTCACCTAGCTTTCCAAAGCACACTGCAGGTGTGCAGACAAGCCCAATACTAAGATAAATGTAGCCGAAACTCATCTCAAACAAAGTGCAATTTCTGTGGCACGCACAACAGTTCTAAGCCACATCTTCCATCACCTTGTTCCTCAACTGCATGACTGTGAACTCGCAGCAAACCTGATGGTGTCTTAAAATGGCCAGAGAAGGAGCCTTTCTACCCACTCCTCTGAACCACAGTAAATCCTGTAAGAGATAATTCAGTTTTATGGTTGGACTTTTCCAACCTAAACCATTCTATGATTCTATAAAAATTCTTAGCCCAATGGGATTTTGGGGTGCAGAGAAGAGAGAAGACAAGACCCCTTTGTTTTATGGAATGAAAAAGAAAGATCTGAAAGCCTACAAGACACTAAACAGTGCCACGATGGACACAATTTGGTATGCTAGAGGAAAATTCTTTAGTCTTTTGGGAATTTATTGTCACAAGCCAGCTGCTTATCCTGGATTAGAAAGGGAATTAGAAAATACACAACCCAATTAAAAAGTAATGTTTGTTTGTTTGCTTCTTGCAGTTCTTTTGCTCTTTCATACTAATTCCTTCTCTTTTTCATTTTTACTGAATTCAATATTAATATTGATATTCACAAATAAATCCCAAGATTCCTGTCTTTTTAAAATGCCTCTAGCATTTTTCACTCCATGGCCTGATCCTGCAGCTGTAAATGGAGCTGCTGCAGTTTCCATCAGGTCAGGATACAGCCCCAAGCACTCCCCAAGCATGACTTCAGTGGGAGGTGACCTCAGAACACGGTGACCTTTCCAGAACATCAAACCAAAATGAAAAGGTGCCCCAGCCTTTCAAGCAAGGACACCGAAACGAATCAATATCACTTTGCACAGATTTATAGCGAAGTTGAAGGAAGGATCATGCTGAAGGCAAAACAGAAGAGGAATTTTTCTCCATGTGTTTTTCAGTTGGCGAAAGTGGGAAATGGAGCTGGCACATAACAAATGCTGGTAGTTAACTCTGCTACCCTCTGGAATGGTCCATTAAAATAACAAGGACAGGAACAGGTGATATTTCAAAGTAGCACTGAAATTCCAGCAAACAAACTGTAGGACTGACTGTAAATAGCTGCATGGACTTTAAAAAAACACCCATCTCAGATTTAGCAGATTTGAGGGGAAATTCCCATTTTTCATCAAAGTACAGCAAAATCAAATTACACAACTCCTTAGACCTGTGAATTCCCTGTTGCTTTTAGGAGTGAAAAGGTTTTTAAAGATGCAAAGTTCTTCCTTGTTGAAAAAAAGAAAGAAATCCAGTAATTTATTAGGTTCCTTTAAAACCTGTGAAAACATTTCGGATAGAAAGCTTGTGGCACTCTACTTATTTTTACTTTCATGAGAGAACTCGCATGATTAGAAAAGAAACACAAACATTCCATACCGAGTTGAAAGAAAAACTTCAAATAAGAAAAGAAGAAATGGGAATAAGAAAACCCTCCAACATGATGGCCTAGAAAATTCCATAAGACTTCAGATGAATAAACACATCCCATTGTCACATCTGACACTCTGAATGGTTCCAATCCTGATAACTTCTCATTTTGGGAAGCAAAACTTGTACAGGACAAGGAATCATTCAACACTTCTGTGTTTGCAAGTCCCATTTTTTGCACCATTTCTGCTGTCACCCCGCAGCTGGGCCACCTGGCTGTAAAGGGGCTCTGCTGCAGCCCCACAGCACCCTCAGCTGCACTCTGGTGAGCTCACCAGGGCAAGGCATTTGAATTTTAAATTGCAGAGTTCCCTTCATCTTTCAAGTTATTCTTGTTTGATGCTCAAAGCCAGGAAAGTCAATTGAAACTTAATTCTCTTCTTCTTTGATTTATAGCAGCTGTGGATTAAGAAGCTGATTTGGGACAGATTCAATTGTTTCCTCACTAAAAAATAAAACAAAACATAAGAGCTTTTCTAAAGGTTTGCACCTTGAATAATGGTTGTGTGTGTGTTTCATTGTATTACGCCACTATACTTTATTAGAAAGCATTATTCAACCCTTATTTCCTGGAATTTCACCGCGGCCCATTCATGTGTTGTCAGAACACGGGAGTGACTCAACAGCACTCTGTGCTAAAGACACGTGGGGACAAGGGGCTTGCCTAACCTGGGATTTCACCTATTGAAAAACAGACTTCAGGCACCCCAAAATGGGCCATATGAATTCACTGCAACTGTTAGTAGGATTTTTTTTTTCCCAAATAAACTTAAAAAGGGTGACTTTGTTTCAAAATTTTCACATCTTTCCACACTTTCAAGTTCTACATTTCTAAATGATGCCCTGACATGAAGTGGACCAGTTCTGACCCTGAAGAACTTTCAGTTTTATTTATATATATATATATATGTATATATATATATATATATGAGAAATATGTTTCACTTTATATTTTAGTGAAGAAGCTTAAATAATTCATTTTGGTCTGGATATTTCTCTTTACCAATGTTTTGATTTAGTCAACAAAGGAACAAACAAACCAATTATTTGTATATCTCCAGTCTCCTTAGTAGAGCATCCCCTTTTCAAGTTTGTAGGAGACAGCATGCTTCAAAACAGCCCACTCTGATCTGGGGCTTAGAGAAAAAGGTGTTTAGTTCATATAAATCAATATACCCTCAGTGAGGAACATGAAACTCTGCTTTCATGCCACGCCAGGAACCTACCTGGTTTTACTATCTCAATTCAGAGTAACTTTTTTGTTTGAAAATGTATGTGCTTCATCACTCAAAAATATTCAGTTAAAAAAAAGAATAATTACAGAAAACATTAATGATGTCTTTCCCTAAAGTATGTGCATTGAAATGCACAAAGTATTGGAAGACAGGGACATGCTGTACAAAAAATAGGACCCCTTGACAAAAGAGGAATGCTTTGAAAAGATAAAGGGAAGATCAATACATTCCATCTTTATAGGCTCTCATCTTGTATTCTCCTGTAGTCTCAAGTCAAAGCCTACTTTTGTCTGTAGTCTAACAAAGAGTATCGGTGTTACGAAAGGTACAGTGGTTCCTTCTTTGTGCTCCCTGATAACTCGTCATTTACAATCAGTCTGAGATTGAAAACAGCTTTTTCTTTACCTGCCTGGCTCCCCTGGCAGAGCAGCTCAGGCCCTGCTGCGGTGTAGAACTCTGGCTCCCTGCAAGGCTGTTCCCTTTGTCTGATCCCTCCCCTACAGAGGCTGGCTCAGTTCCCTGCTAACAACGGCCAGAGCAGAAAGCTGGGGAAAGAATACATCTGTTTATCTGATGTACCAGGGACTGCCACAGCTCTGTTACACACTGAATGAAAAACATGCCTCAAAAATACCTTAACCACAGGTGAGGATGTGGCAAATGCGTCCCCATTCACCAAAGCCGCAAACACAAGGTACTGTTGTGGTGCCACATCTGCCCCAAGGATGTCCTGCCTTGTCACAAGGAGTTGAAAGGGGAGGCATCCACAGGGACCAAGCCCAGAGATTCACCTGAGCAGCCGACTTTGCATTGCTCCTGAAAGTCCTGCCGGTAAATATAAAACACCTCTCTGTGGGCAAGGACAACCTACAGCTGCACAGCAATTACAGAACAAAGCTTGTTCTGAGAGAAGTACCTGGATGTGACAGCAATCACTTCTATACAAAGAGACACCACTTTCCTCCCTTTTCACCTAATTATCTGTATTTAAGCTGTGCCTGTTTACAAGAAGTCATGCAGGATGGAAAAGGAAGTACAAAAATCACACTCGCCTCTTCCACAATGACTTAAAATAGCTTCCCTGGAAACGCAGAGTCCCTGTGATATTCCTTGGTGTCTCAGCCAAGAAAACTTTACAAAGTCCTTCCGTGAGGTACACTGTGAGTCTGTTATTTTTGCTTGTATTTATAGCAAGGTTTTCCTCTCCAGTTAAATAGCATTGGTATTCAGCACTATTTTGAGAATTTCTGGAGGAGTTGGGGGGAGGAGGAAGGGACAGGGGATGGTGGGTGGTCTGTCTGGGAAGCAACATCCCTCCCTAAACTCATGGCAAGGCAACTTGCTGGACCACCTACATGAGTTGTCACTTGCTGGCTCCACAGACAATTCACTCAAGAAAAAGGAATTCTCTTCAAAATCAGATTGATTGATTTCTTTCTTTTTCATGTGTCACCATTCTGGCCCATTACAATTACATCAGGAGCAGACTGGTTAGCTCAGAACATTCTACAGCTACTGCAGAAAATAAAAAGTAGGGTATTAGAGGGTGCAAATGAACTCATACAAACACAGTCTTTGTCCACCAAAGCAGCTACACTTATAGGAGCCCAGAGCTGGAGGCAGTGGAATGCATTGTCTCATTTCTGAATCCCAGAATCCATCCTTGCAACATCAGGGATTGCAGGGAATCAGAAAATCCTTTTCCATGTTGGCTCTGATCATAAACCCCCAGCACTATGCACTCATGCAGAAGCCCATGAAAGTATAAGACTGCCTTTTCTAATCTGAAAAATCAGTCAGGACCTTCACTTGCTTGCTCCCAGCTGTCACACCCCAGGAAAGCAGGGTGCCCACCCCAGCCAGGGGCAGCCATTGAGCCTGGGGCAGCACGAGGGGACTTGCGCTGCTTCCTTAGCAGAGGCTGGAAATCAGACACTTGCTTTACCCTGACATAATTGCATTTGTTACTTGTGTCAGGGCAGATAAGGAAGTAGCCAGCAGGACAGCAGAGTGAATGATGCCCACTACCAGCCTTCAACTTGCAAACACACAAAAGCACCTTCTTTAAAAACTCAGAACTCCGCTGGTTGAAAGCCTGAGCTCTTGATAAGGAGGCAGATGTACCCTTGGAAGAAATGCTAAAAATACAAAATCCTTTTGCTGCAGACAAAGAAAGGCTCTGAGGACTGAAACCCATTTCTTATCTTCCAGAGAATTGTTTTGTCTGGATGCTATTAGCACAGCATTCCTCTGATCATTTGTAAATGTCACTTACAAACTGGCACAATTGTTCTCTGCAGAATAGACTATAGGGTCCAGCCTTCCTCCTTTCAGACTGCAGCCCATGCTCTGTGTTTAATAAGGATGTTGCATGTTGTGTTTTCCAGTTCATGCTCCAGTGCTCAGGACCCACATCCTGCACTGTAACAAACCAGCTCGTGCTGAATGTGTGATGTGTGACATCAGAGCATCCCACTCCCAGTTTGAAAACTTGCACTCCTCGTAGAGCTTCCTTTCAAGTCACCACTGACCCTGGCTGGATCAGAGAAGTGGGCTGAGCCACAGGGAACCAGCTGCATGAATTCCCTGCGCTCACAACAGTCTCATGCACACAGGGATTTCTGGCCCTGTTCAGGGCTGTCTTCACAGCTGCACCTCTGGGTTGATCCCTGGCCTCACACCTCTCAGTGTAACATCAATTTGCAGTATTTTTGATCCCTTTTTTCTTTTTTTTCCTGATTTTGCTTTTGCCAAGAATATCTCAAATAACAACTGCTGTTTACATAGACCAGATTGTCACTTATGTTGTCCCCTCAGAGGTACTGAGGCAGACAGAAAGAGAAGTTTTGATTTTGATCCCATGCTAAGAATTGATCCTATGCAGGAATTGCACATTTCTTGACCCAAATCCTATCTGCTGAAAGATCTGAAATTCATACCGGTAGAGTCCATTAAAGAGGTATTTGACACGCCTCATCTCCATTTCCACTTAAACAAAACAGGGCACAGCTACCCCACCGTAGCACCTGATTGGCAAAAGAATGAGGTACGGACAAGTGCAGACATGGCAAATAAAGCTCTCGGGATGGCACATCCCAGACAGAATTCTGTTCTGGATTTAATTGCTGCATGCAGGCAATCTAGGAATATAGAATACAAGTAATGGATCCTTCACCAGCTGCTCATATGGGGGCTGTACCTGCTTGCTTAATTTTAAAATTCCAGTTATCAAAAAACCGTGCTGAACTCCGGGCCACAAGAAGCAGGTGCTGTATGTTTACTTCTACTTTGAGCTGTTAGGTGCGCTTTTTTCTTAGTATTTTAGTGACAATGTCCAATTTTGAAAGGCACTGGCTGTTTATTAATTTCAAAGGAAGAAAGGGAACTCTCTGTTGAATTAATTAATTTCCTTCAATTCATGCAAGGCTTCAACTTCACAGTTTGTGATCAAAGAAAAGACATCTTAAATAATGTTAAATACGGTTTAGGCTTTACAATGTGCTATCTGCTGGTTTGGTTTCCACTTCTCTAACAAATCTCTTGCAAACACATCATGCAAGTGCTCTGCAAAACACCACGCAGGAATGACAGAGCAAGGGCACTGGAACCAACACTGAAACCAAACAAAAGCCATTTACTGCCTTATTATTACCAGTTCAGAGCTGAAACAGCATATGTCCTAAAAACTACCGCCTACAACCTCCTCAAAACCATCAATGGACAAAACACCTTCAGCAAGGGAACTGGTACCATTTTTTTCTAGAGGAATCCAAAGTCAGGTGATTCCCAAATGCTGCCATGTACCCAATCCCATACTGGTGACATCTGGGTTTCTCTTGGTGCTGCAGTGAGCAGGTCCCAGCCAGAAGGGAATTTGCCCAAAGGCGTGGAGCTGGTGAAACTCCAGCATCACAGAGATTCCACTGATTCCAGCCCAACACAGAGAATTATGCCATGTTTGCCAAAATATTAATGTGTGTTATGCTCCAGTGTTAAATGAAAACATTTCTTAATCCATTGGCTAATCCAAACAAACAAATTAGGATAATTGGAGAGTTGTGCTTGCGAATACAAAGCATAAAGAGAGGGAACACGAATTGTCTTGTTGTCATTCCTCTCAGGCAGCATGTGCAGCTAGTTCTGCTCCTTGCAGTCTGAGCATACTGGTATAATTGATGGCAACATTTATCACAACAACAGCACAAAAGCATCAACTGCTTGATGAATTTATTTACTCCTGCCCAGAAGTGAAGCTATGATTGGACCACTTTATAAACATCAAACTGCTGTAGACCTGGCCTGTTGTTGATTGCACAAGGGGAAAAGAGGGGGAAGAAAAAAGAATTAAAAACAGGTCAAAAAAACCTTGATTGGGAGGCTGGAGAGTCAGTGAAAAGACAAATGTCTTTCATTACAGGAAAACAACCATTACTTCATCTAATTTAAAAAAAAATAAAAAATAATCACTTTTGTATTCATGATCAACAGCAGCAGCATTATCTGCTGCGGAGTTTAGTCCTTCCTCTGGCAGGTTTTTTCTTCCCAGCCCACAGTATTCCTGGAGGCAGAGGGTTATAAAGAAAGTACCAACCATTCAAACTAACATGGACAAGGACATTGGGCTTAGCGAGGCAAAAACAGGAACCACATCACATTTGTATTTTGTGATCTCTTGTCTTCCCCAGAGAAATATGGGGTCATGTTCTCTTTGCCCTGACATAACAGAGTCATCTGAACATATACAAAACTCTGCTACTTATCCTGGGTGGATTCTGTACTTTTTGTCCACAGATAGAAGTAAATCCTACAGGAAATAGGTCCAATGGCTTTACATTTGTTAGGTTTCCGGACTCTATCTCTAAAAGGGTCTGAAAACCATTGCTTGAGATGGAATGGTCTGTGACACTCAGCCTGCACACTAATTAAGTATTGTTGTTTTTCAAATAATAGTTCAAATAAAATTTCCTTTTTTCCCCAGTTGGCTCTTTTGACACCCCTCTGAGAAGCACAGAGGACAGCAGTATCTGCAGAGGAGTTTAAAACATCCAGTTGCTGTTTGGAGCAATCTCTATCCAGTCCGCAGCAGAGCCAGCAGTATCATCACAGGATGATTCACAGACAGGGAAACAACACGAATGCCATTACAGGCTTCTGCAGGGTAAAGAGTTCATCCTTAATGAGATCTCAATGTCTTATAACTCACTAGATAAAGTTTTGTTTATGATAATATGCTAAGACACCAAAATGTAGTCGGTCCTGATACAGTCAGGCTCTTAAGTCCATAATTAAGACTCAATTTAGTGCTTCAAACTGCTGAGAAACTCATATCTGATTGAGGGTAGTAGATATTTTTCTTTGAAATACTAGGTTTTGTGCTCAAAGGTGTCAACTTTCACAGCACTGGGACAAGGAATTCCAAACGTGTCTTGCAACAACAATTTAAAAGCACACAAGGGAACATCCCACGGGGAACAGTGCTGAAGTGTCCCCCAGAGGCTGTGTAAGCCAGCAAGGGTGACCAGTCTGCAGGGCAGAGACCAATGGGCTCCACAAGCAGTGTAGCAACTGACAGTTGCTGTGTCAGACCCCAGGCAGAAATAAGTGGGATTTCAGAAGCATCTCAGGCCTCAAGAGCACGAAGGTCACTCCATTTCTTTGTTGCTTGCGTTCCTTAATGACTTGGGAGCTTCATAAAATTCCTGATGAAACCTTTTAAATTCCCTTCCTAATTATGCTGCATTGAGCTCTGAGGAGCCACATGCAAGGCACTTTGTTGGAGAGAGCTGGTACAAGCACCATGCCTGGGAAGAAGAATGGGAACAAGCACACTGCCTCCCAAGTGCCTGCAGCACCAGCCTTGTATTCATCTAAAGATTATTTTTATGAGTGGGACTCGTGTCTCCTTTATGTTTTATGCAGTGCTTCAAACTCCAGGTCAGTGTCACACTAAGAACAATAAGATAATCATAGTAATAAAATGCTAATCTATCCCATTAACCTCTGCCTGGAAAATTGCAGCAGACCTGTCTTCCAATAACAATGCAGGGAGGCCTGAGGAAAGGGCAGATTAGACAGATTCCAGCCCAGGGAAATAACCCACCAAATCCTGCTGCATCCAGCTGCTAATATTATACACCCCATGGAAAATTGGATGACAGCAGCAAGAACTGCTGGTGGCACAGTTTCCATCCTGGCTGCTGAGCACAGGAATTGAGTGAGCCCCGGGCAGCCCAGCCAGGGAGAGAGATGGCTATTAATGTAAAAGAAAAGCCTGCATAAGTAGGGGTAAGCAGTTTCCACCACACTCATCACTGTTCAATGAAAGGCACAGCTGCACCTTTCTCTGAGTTATCAAAGATTATTTCAAAAGAGTAGAGAATGGCATTTACAGCAAGATACATCCCGCCCTCTCTTCTGTAACTCTGTTCTACAAAGCCCTGGGATGTGCTTCCCTCCCTTTAGCAAAAGTCTCTGGGACAAAATATTGCTTCCCACATGAGGTGGCTGCTCACAGGTATAGCCTGCCCTGACCCAAGTCCTTCAGAGGCTGTGTTTTGCCAGAGGGGCAGAGAGGAGACATATTTCCAACAGCTGCAGTTGGGACTCAGGAGAAAATTTAAAGTCTCAGACAAATGCCTTGGTAGATGAAGCAAGACTGGCTTTGCCTACCTGTGCTAACAGGAGTCAGCCCTGGCCTGGCTCTGCTGGGAGCTGCCTGAGCAAACAAATCCTATGGATGGAGGGACTGAGCACAGCCTGAGAAAACCACAGAACAGGTCTCGTGGTTCCCTTTTCAACATGAATCTCGCTGGTTACTTCAAAAACTCTCTGAAGGAAGGCAAAGGGACTCTCTCTACTGGCTTTCAAAATTCAAGAGGCTTTCAACTGCAAGGAACAAATATCTATCAAAGACAATTATTTCTGCTTTTAGTATAAGTAGCTCCTTAAAAAAATAAAACCACGTGTAAAAAATAAAAGCAGCACATAGCAGCTGAGGACTTTGCTTCCCCCATACTAACAGCAACTCTGCTGTAATCTTTGCTTTTCTTCCCTTTTGCATGACAGCTCAATGACAGAAGGAAGAAAGGCAATGGCATTTCCATGTGGTTACTGCTCTTTTCACTGAATATAAAGGAAAGCGTTTCTCTGGAGTTACACCTTCATGCAGGTCTTCAAGCCCCAGAGGCAGCAGTGGTGCAGGGGAGCTGAGGGGTCTGGAGTGGGGTGTGCAGATGGGCAGCTGGCTGGTCAGGCTCAGCACAGATGGCTGATGTGAGGAGGAGCAGGACACAGCAGCGTGGCTGAGCTGGCACCACTCACAGTCATTTCAGGACAGCCACCAGGGCCCATCACGAGTGCTGCTCTGAGCTGCTCTACCTCACATGCACACACCCTCTCACAGAAGAGAAAACCACATCCACCACGGTTTGCAAAAAGCCCTCAATACCATCAGGGTGAGTCCTTCCTTGCTATCCAAATATACTTTTGAGGGATACTTTATCGTAGCTTTAATAGGGTTGTTTTAATCATTAATGTTGTTTATAACTATTAATACTCTTTCTACATTATTTAAGTATTTCACGAGCAAAAGCCCAGCCAATTAACAGGCATTCCTCTGCAAACTATTAATAACCTCTCAGGTATGCCCTGGTCCTCAGCAAGATTATATGCAAGCAGCAGTGGGATGTACAGCTCAGGGTAACACTGGGACCACACAATCAGAGGCAGGAACAAGCCACAGACCTGCCAGTCACACTTCCTCAGCCTGGGTCTGCTGAGGAAAACCTTCCCCCTGCAGAAGATGGAGCTTTCCTGCAAAAGCACAAGACTATTGACCACATTAGAAGGGCCTGAATAGTTCTGCTGTTTATTTTTCATTGTCTTTCTGTTCATTTCTTCTCTCTGCCATCTTTCTGAATAATTTCATTCACTTTATCCCATTTCACCCACCAGAAGGGTCACTAAGAATCACTCACCCTCTAGCCTGAGGAGAAAGGGGAGCAATGCTTTGGGGAACTCATCAAGGCAGAGCTGCTGCAGTCAGAGAGAAGCCTCAGCTGGGGTCCAGGATCCCTTGTGGCCATGGCAGCACCAATCCCTGGGGGAGATGAGCTCTCCCAGGTTCCTCTTGCCTTTCTGGGGAGCTCTGCATCCTACCCTGAACTCCAGGCTGATGGAGCTGCACCACAATCACGAGTGACTTCAGACCCAAACTGAGGATGCTGTGCACATCTGCAGGTAATGTGAGTGAGCACCAACGTCAGGGCAGATTTATGCCAGCTGAGAAATCTGTTTTCTCCCCAGCCCATCTTGCAAGAATAAAGCATTTTCTTTCCTCAGTCATGAGACACTAGCAGGGTTTGCAGGGCTCTGTCTCCAACTCCCTCCAGAGCCAGCCCTGCCTCCTGAGGCTGCAGCAGTCTCACCCAGGATGTTTGGTCTTTTAATTCAATTCCCTTAAACCAATAGCACTGCTGAGGCTTTCCCCTTCTGTTCTCATTAACAGGCCAAATATGTTCAAGATGAATTGCATAATTATATCAGCAAATCCATTTTCTTCTGCAATTTTTTTCCAGTTTCCCAAACTGTGGGCCTTCTTTTCCCCTGCAGAACTCCCCAAAGAGATGCCACAAAGCAAAGCAATCATGCAAAAAGATTTATGACAGTCATTTGTATACATGAGTATGCTCACAGACATTCAAGTTCCCTCTTCTGTCTTCTCCTTTTATTTAGTGTGAAAGCACAAGCTGTTCCTAAGTCACATTTATACATTTTTCATAAATCAGATACACTACTCATATCATTTTAAAGATGGACATGGGGGGGGGGGGGGGGGTTGTGTGTTTTCTTGTTTTCAGGGTCCCAGCATATCTCATGCTTTGCCTGAAGTCTTTAAAAAAGCATCAAATTTAACTAAAAGTGACACTCACCTCATAATTAACCATGACCAGGACTGAGCCTTTGCTTAGTGTAGGACTAGCACAAAGCAGGGGACCCAGGGAAGGAATGGTGCTGCAGACACAGCTCCCGCCTCCCCATCCCTTTTCTGATCCAGCAGCTCTCGGCAGGTGCAGGCTGCTCTCATGGAGTCACCTTCCAGGTTATATTCCTGCCCAGGAAAAGCAGGAGACAGAGCTGAGCAGTAACACCCCAAAAAAGTGTGTGACAGGAGTTCCTGCAGGGCCCCACCACAGCCTGGCTCCTCTTTAGCATTAAACCAGCGAGATCTGGTTAAAGCACATGGTTCATGAGAACTCATACAGATTCCTGGAGTTGCTGTGGACTCCCAGAACAAACACAGACATCTCTAGGTTTCCCCCCA
Organism: Chamaea fasciata; assembly: GCF_029207755.1. Classification (NCBI taxonomy): domain Eukaryota; kingdom Metazoa; phylum Chordata; class Aves; order Passeriformes; family Sylviidae; genus Chamaea; species Chamaea fasciata. Next base: position 8,030,265 of record NW_027094103.1, on the reverse strand, counting down.
CCTCAGTTTCCTATTTGCAAATGCCTGCCTGGTTTTACAACACCACACAGAAAATGTAGAACATTCGTTAGAAACAACTTCATTCTGAGGTTCTTCTCCTCAACCCATCTTGTTCTCCCTGAAAAAATAATGAAAACTGTACAGACTGGGAAGAAATGTACCTTTTTTGCCGCCCCAAAAACCCCAGCAGTATGCAGACATCTCATCTTACAATCTGCTGAAAGAGCAAGACACATCACAACTTGATTAGCCGGCGTCTGTCTTGTGCAGCCCCTCACTTTACTCTGTGCAAGGTAAATGAAAAAAATGCCTGAAATCAGAACAGACAGGCTCAGCAATTTGGATTGCTGATGTCCTGGGATGGAGTTTGGGCTGCCTTGTGATGCAGGGAGAGTCCCAGCATTTGCACGGTTCCCTGAGTGTCACAAGCCCAGAGGAGGTCCATGGTTGCATGTCACAGATCATGTGCACACAACACAGGACTGGAAGCAGCAGGCACTTGCCTTGCTCTGCTTTGGCAATTCTCCACTCTGACCACACCAACATCTAAAAACCAGATAAAATGGCAGAATCCAGGGCAGAATCTTCCCCTGCTCTGCATCCTCTCTACACAGGCACACAACCACCTGAAAGGCTTGGCAGGGGGCAATCAAACCTCAGCACATGGTTTGTGCTGCGTGCCTGGCGAGTAACTCATCTCATTACAGCACACACTGGGCACACAGGAGCAGACTGAATGAGCTCCTGAGCAGAATGTTTACCCCATTACCCAGCTGAGTGCTTCCAAAGAGTCACCAGAAAATATCAATCTCCTGTGCTCCTGGGAACGTGCCGATGCAGCACGGAGAGCTGGAGGCCAGGGAAGACTTCAGCCCTCCAGAAGAATCTCAGTGCTCAGCACAGAACCTCCTCTTCCAGCTGCTCTCTCAGGGAGCAAAGCCTGGCCAGGGTTTGACTGACATCAGCCACCCAGCGCACAGAGATCCATCTTGATCTGTGTTTGTCACACGTTTTGTGCTACTTAAGGCAAGTGTCTTCTCTGCTGCAACAGAACTGCCAGAATTAGGATTAGTTAGACAATTTTTTTTTTCTCATTCTTGGGGAGAAGTTGAACAAAGTGTTTTTTCATTCTTGTCAAATGTACATTTGCAAAACGCTGGCTATTATTAGACGCCAAAGCTAAAGAAAGTGACATTAAAAGCTGGGTAAAAAGAGAGCTTGGGCTGTTTGCTGTGAATAAAAGACAAAGAATTGCTAGACAAAATCAGATACTTTGTGAAAACATTTCATTTAATTGGATGGAAGTAGTTTGCCTGATGATGATGTTTGCCTGGCAATGATGTTTTCCTAATATACAGCATGCTGAAGCTTTATTCAGAAAGGCTTTGAAATGACACTGAAAGATACCATTTCTGTACAAGAGCAGTATCAGAAAATGTTCCATATTTTAGCAGTCCAGAGTATCAAGATCACTCAGCAGTGGAAGGTGGTGAAAGGAAGAGGCTATAAAGTTATCAAAACAAGAGGAGAATCTGTCCAGATTAGAGGGAACTGTGAACAGGAAGTCTCTTTATTTTTAAATACTATGTTATTAAAAGCCTAGCATGACCAAATGATGCCGAAATTGTTGCTAAGTGTTGAAAGAGTAAAGATGAATGTGACAAGAAGAAGAGGAAAACAAATCACACGTTAGGAAGAAAACAGTTTCTAACTGATGGCAATTAAACCTGGGTATGAAGGTTAGTCTCCTGACATGATTTTATTTCTAATCACTGCAAAAGTGGCTGTGTGAAGCTGCAAAGCCAATCAAAATGTGTCTATCTCAAGATCTATGGATTATACACTTGGCAGATTATTTCTTACAGGGACATTATCAAGCCACTGTTCCCAGTGCTCGCTTAAATAATCCTGTAAAGATAACAAGTAATGCTCTAATTAAAAGCATTCTTTTCCATCATGTAAATCACTTTAAAGATATCTGTGACTGATGTGATGGACATTACAAATTCTGGTAGCACCCACCCAAGCCTGTGCCAGCAGGACACTGGTATATAATTTTATCTAATTGATCAATTAAATTAAAATAATCTTTGAAACAAGCTATAATAAGAGTTGCATAATTCCAGTGCTACCTGTTATATCCCTTGCCTCTTTATCTCCTCTGTCTCATTAAAATATTTGTCCAGGTCCTGGCTGAGTAATAAAATGGCAGCTCTGATGGTTTCATGACAGAGCAGTGGATGAGCTATGGCTGAACAGTTCAATTAATTTCAGCCTCTTCCCGTGTTAACAGTTTCTCACTGGTATAAAAAGTATTGGACCAGGTCCTTTTCTACATCCCAGACAGCAGGTTCTTCATGGAGATGCTCTGTGTCTGCTGGGTGTAGACAGGACCTTCTACAGAAAAACTCCCCCTGTATTTTTTTCATCTCATCATTCCATGAGCAGTGTCAAAATGTGATTATCCTGGCCTCTCTGTCTTCTGCAAGAAACAGCACATGTAATATGCTTTTCCAGGTGGTATTCATAGGTAGTTTAAAATGAGTTCTGATTGCTTTGCATTGTTTGGGGACAAAAAGTCCCACACAAGGGAAAGCTGAGAGACAAATTTTCTAGGGGCTTAGAAAAAAACCCAGAAAATTAAATAAAGGGGAACAAAGAACCCGGAAGAGAAAATATGGAAGAGAAAACCCCAATCTGATATCTTTCAGAAAGAAAATTTTGTCTTTCATATTAATTTACAATAATTTTGTAAACCTTGAAGAAAGAAAACAAAAAATCTCAGTCTTGGGAAGGAAGGAAGCTAAAAGAGAGATGCTGCCCTGCCCAGATGATCACAACGTTTTTTGGGATGCTGATCTCAGGAGGGTGGATTTTCCCATTTTTTCACAACTCAGTATATTGCAAATGAAATGTATTGGCTCAGGCAGACAGAATGGGGAAATTGTGTTTCAGTCAGCCAAGATCGATGAGCAGACTACTGACCGGTAAAAGAGTCAAGAATTAGCAAAGCAAAGGACTTTTTAATGGAACTTTATATTGTCGATCTCCATCTGCCATCCAGAGTCTTCAGTCAAAGCATGAAATTTATTCAGACATTACAACCACCTAGCCTTACTCTGACATTGGGACTTAACATGCCTTCCCTTGTTAATATCATTCAGCAACAGCTGCATTATATTACCTGTCAAAAATTATTAATCCAATTCTGTTTTCATGTATATTTATCATTTCCCTGCCAACCACAGTCAAATGATTCTGTAAGACACATTGATTTCCTGAATGAATTAAATGAAAAGTATCTGTCATAAGTTTTACAGACAGTGGAGTGATTTTCGGGTACTCTCAGTTTTTTGCTGGATTTTATTCTCAATAACCTGCAGAAAATAATCAAGGAACAGGGATGTACTCATTATGAGACCTTTTTTGCTTCTTTTACTTTTACTTGCTTAGAAGAACTGTGCCATGGAGCCAAATATTCTTACTTTCCTCATATTCTTAATCCATTTCAGGCAAGCTCCTTGTGCAAAACACTAATTTACCATAACTGCTCATCTGAGTAGTTCCTAGAATCAGAGATAACCAAGTTACAGAACCACAAAAGGGTTTGGGTTGGATGGGACCTTAAAGCCCATCTCGTTCCAAACGCCTGCCATGGACAGCGACACCTTCCACCATCCCAGGTTCCTCCAAGCTCTGTCCAACCTGGCCTTGGACACTTCCAGGGATCCAGGGACAGCCACAGCTTCACTGTGCCAGGGCCTCGGCACCCTCGTAGTAAAAAATTTCTTCCTAACATCTAATCTAAAGCTACCCTCTTTCGGTTTGAAGCCATTCCCCCTTGTCCTGTCACTGCAGTTCCTGAAGAAGCCCATTTTAACAAAACGATTCTGTGCTCCTGCCCTTGCATTCAAATCACAACACCCAACACATGGGAAGTCACTGCCCATCTCCCACCACATCCAGTGACAGCTCTCACACTCTGTTAAACAATTCCCCATTTACAAAACACCGCCCAGGTGGTGCAGTGGACCACAGACTGCACTCTGCGTTCCACAACTGGGCAGACACATGGCAAGAAGTGCAACACAGCTCCTAATTGATGAATATTTACCATTTACATCTAGTATCCATAAAGAGAATGTAATGCATAGCAAAAGTGAACTGTTGAAAGACAACTCTAGGTCTTGGTCATTGAACCCAGGAGTCTTGAGGAAACATGACACTCCTCAAGCAAGTCCCTTTCATTATTTTCTTCAAATGAAATTATAATAAGGTTCACCGTGCCTAAAGCAAAAATTAAAGTCCGCAGGGACTTCAAAAGTGACAAAAGGATAAAAGTTATGTTAATATGAACAGAGAGTTCCCTTCAATCCAGAGCAGGAGATGCCAATCACCTGGAGATAACAGACAGAACCTTTCAATGACATGCAACTGACTGGTGAGCAGAAGTAATTTTTCTGGAAATGTCTTTTCCTTTCAACTCCCTTCAAGTATTGATGAACCGAACAAAAACCTTTACAAGTTTCTTTCTCTCCTTTTTAGCCCATCTCTGAGGGCATCTTGTAGATGTCCCATTGTTTGGAAGAGGCCACATCACAGAGAGGTTCAGCTCTTGCACAGGAACACAACTGAGTGGGGAGGCAGAGTGAATCTGATTCATCTCAATTTGATAATGCCACTGGGAACACCCAGGTGACCCCAGAGCTGTTCATCTCCCAAGCTCATTGCCTCCATCCCATTGCCTAGGATACAACCTCACCTATCCTCATTATTCGCAGGCAGTAAATCTTCCCCATCCTCCAAAGGACCGAGATGCAAAATGAAGCATTGTTTTCAGGGATCACACTGCCAGCAGCTGAGTGATGCTTCTCAGAACGACACCAAATGAGCTGTGGAACGCAGCCTGTTATGAGTTGGACCTTGTGTGCAATACATCAAGCTTTTAAATGTCGAGACACAGCACTGTGCAGGTGAGGTTTGCTGTGTGGGTTGTGGAACAGGCATGGGATGGTGCTGAACTGGGGAAAACTACAGCTCAGCAAAGCATTTGCTGCCTGTACTCTGGACTCTGGAGTTGCATAAAGCACAGCAGCTCTAACCAGGACCCTCTCTGGCAAACAGCACATTCCCCAAACAAGTGTTTCACATTAGTAGACCAGACAACGATGCATGTACAATAGTGAGTTTTTCCACATCAATATCTAGGGAGAGTTTGTTCCCTGCTATTTATTCAGATGCAAATACATCTGGGAGATGACAAAGCGGGACAAAAAAGGAGACAATCTCCTCCCCTCCTCATCTACCTCTTTTGTCAGCCTAATCTTACCCAAATAATCTCTTAGCAGGAGAATGTGAAAGGAGGGCCCCGACTTGAAGGAGCTCCCAGATAAACAGGCAAAGCGAGAATCAGCAAGATGAATTCAGCATTTTTAATTGTGTCTGGGTCAGGGAGAATTATGCCAATTTTAAGGGCACTGAGAGAAGGCTACAATATTTTTGGTTTGAAGGCATGACAGTCTCGATAGGAAACCTGACTGAATACAGAAAGAAAAAAAGCATTTCTTAGAAGTGATAAAGAAAATATAGTCTGTCCACTGCCTGAAGGAAGGAAGGGAATTTGGGGTGAGACAGTGAAGAGCTGGTATCTAGGTAATAGGTCTAGGTCTAACTGAGCATATTTCATATGCTACCCCTGATGCTTTATTGCTGAGGTAAGAGGCAATGATTTCATATCCTTTTTAGGCAAACCAGATCAGTAGTTTCTCCAGGATCATCTTGATTTCATTCTCCTCTTTGAATTCCAGCTTTCTGCATTTGGTATTTCCTCAGCAAATTTTTCTGCAGCCACTGTGAGTAACAAAACAATGCTGCTTCTACTCTCAGTATTCCCAATTCTCCTGCTATTTGCTCTGGAGCTGGAGCTCTTTGCTTTGGCCATATTGACTCAGGTATCCCACAGCCCAAAACTGCTTTAGTACTGTTTGCAAAATTGAACAGTTACTTACTGAAATCCTTTATTTCTCACACTCACCCTTGCATTTAGAATCATCTCTCTATGAAACAGCTAGAAAATATTCCTGAGTAAAGAAGCAATGCTGGCTTTCCTTCCCTCGTCTGACAAAATGGGAAATGGGAAATCAGAGCACAGCGACTGCAGTGCCTTAGCTCTTCATTCAGGCCTTTGAGAGGTTTCCTCCCTTCACCAACCTGCAGGGAAAGTAATGTCTCTACAGGTATGTAAGAAGTGGTACTGACATCCCATCACACTCCAGCTGCACACTGAGTATATCACAGAATGTAGGGTGGGCAAGATTTCCTTTCTTTTCCCCTCCACTTTCTCCTCAATATTACAATGAGGGCTTCTGCAGCTGCTCGAGGAAGCTGAGAAGTAGAGTACAGTTGGCTCAATCGAGATTCGGACTCAGACCATGTGTCTCCTGAGAAAAGTCTGCGTCCCCTCCCCAGAGCGGCTCCCCACAGCTGGGGCAGAAGCAAGTCTTGGATCTGAACATTCCGGCGCGGATTTGTGTTGTGCTCCAGAGGGGACAGGCAGACAGCTCAGCTGGACAAACCCCCAGCTCAGCTCTGCTGCCACTGGGAAGTCTCATGAGTTGTTATAAATAAAAGTTATGAATTGATAGCAAACTGCTCCTGGGGACAGGAGTAGTTTGGAGTTCAGATCGTGCTGAGCCTCTGCTCTGCGGGGTTCTTGTGCAACCTCCGCGTCGCCAAAACCGCCCACAGGCCCCAGGGGCTCTCCGGGGAGCACCTGGGTTTGTCTGAGCTTTTGTCCCCAAATAACCATCTGAAGCTTCAGCTGGAAGAGGAAACGACATAGTGTACATATTAAAACAGCTACAACGGAGGAGGAAATTGCCTTTCATTAATTTTCCATAAGTAGATTACACCAAGCAGAGTGTAAACAGTCCCACGGGCACCAATTACCAGGCTTATTCTATAACTGAATTGTCCTAAACAAGGACCATTTTAATTTGAATATCAAATACTTTACACAGCAGGAAAGAGAAGGAATAAACCAAGCTAACAATGCATTTGTTATGGATTTCTACAAAATTGCTGTGGAAACCTCTGTGTCCCCAGTGGATTGTGCACGGTCTCTTCCCACATGCTCATGCCGCACATCTTCCTCCACCACAGGAGAGGCAGCATGGGCACATGCCAGCCATTGTGCCATTAACAAAATGGCCTCAGAATCTAAGGAGAGGCCAAATAAAGAAAGCAAACAAACCAAACAAAAAACCCACAACAAAGTCCCTCCTACATTTAATTAGATTTGGCATGATTTCCTTTGTTTTTCTTTTTTTTTCTCCTTTTAAGAGACTAACTTACTAGAGCTATTTGCTGCTTCTAAAGGTCTTAATGAAATTAGCCTTCACGTACAATTTTTCTCTAATAAACTGGAATGAATAAATACCTCATATGTCCAGGAATGAGTGAAGCCAGTGGCATTAAGGAAACAGAACCCAGCGTTATCCAGGTCAGTTCTCCAGCATAAAAGCAGCACTGCAAACCTATGAAGATCTGGAAAATCCTTCTCATTTCCCAAACTCTAGCTTGCTCGTGAGCTATGAACATTAGCAACATCAGCGAAAGGCTACAGATTCAATAGCTGAAATTAGAAATGAGATAATAAAATGTTCTACTCTGTCCAAAGGCAGGCAAGGAACTTCAGAGGACCCTCCACAACTTTTTCAGTCCTGGTGAAACAGGAAGTTTTGCCTCATATTTGTATATAGGGCAGTTGTGGCTATTACAGATAACCCCTTGTGAGTCTTAGCCTCATTCAAACACATTAAAGTCCTGTAATTCCTGTTTATGGAACTGAGAACATGCAACCTATTTGGGCTGGAGAAAAGAGGGGGTGGGTTATCCCAGTTTAAAAAGTGGGAACCAAGACATGCATTAACTAATTTAGCTAGTAAAGCTCAGGCACAAAGCCTGAAGAACATCTACTGCTTAAACCACGGGGCTCCAAGCTCTTCATCTTCTCTCACAGAACATTCATCCTCCAGAAACAGTAACAGCTCTGGAAAAAGCATCAGAAAGTTTGAATCTCCTGATCTGAATCTCCAACACACCCTCTGACAAGGCAGAGTTGCAAGATGCTGTTCAGAACCTTCACTGGTACAAGTTCAGCAATCCTGCCACTGCACTCTTGACACTGCAGTGTGTTCCCACAGAGCATGCTGTAAATTGAAAACCAAGTGTTCTCTGTACAGTTCTTGAAGAAATAATTTAGTTCCTAGGTGAGGGTAATGCTGTTAAGTGTATTTGAAGCTCTGAATACTAAACAGTCCTTTTCTCCTGCTGTATATTTTGGGTTCGTGTTATATCACATAGATGAATGGGCAGGGAAGAGCGGCCTTCTGGAAACCAAGTTTGGTCTTTGCCCAAAAACGATTATTCATTTCCACGTAACAACAGCAAGAACTGCATGTCCTCCACTTGTACTTACACCACTGAAAGGAAAGGCCCTGAAAAGTGGACCGAAATTTTTACACGTAAAACAGAAGTTGTGAAGTTTCCTCTTCTCCAATTTCATTAAACAGAAGAAGAAAACACAGCAATTATTTAGACTGAATCTAACCATCCTATTTGATAACCAGCGTCCAAAAAGGCTAATCCCACAGCATCTATCTATCAGTGTCTATGCCTATGAAGGCAGGATTCAGCCACTGCATCAACAAGCCCTGCAGGAAAGAGTTTGCTCTCTGCTCAATGTGCCTGGTTGCTCCTCCACAGCAGCAGAAGTTGGGCCCCTTTCCCCTCACAGTGGCAGATTAAAGGTGATCAGCCAGAGGGCTTTGTGCCCAGACTGAAGTGCTCAGGAATCCTGTCTCCATGTGTGCCAACCTGTCTCCTCCTGTGCCAGCCCATGTCCTGCTGAAGCTCCTCTGTTCCCCCGCAAGTGACTTTAGCCAGCCCTGCCTGGCCATGGACCACGGGCACAGAAACTGGTGTGCAGCACTTCTGGAATTGGCCTTTCCTTTCTTACACTGTTCATTAGGCTGATGCACCATTCACAGAAGAGGTGATGACAGCAAACTAACGCCATCAGCTGCAGGTACCGGTCATTTCCAGACTTTGCCACCACTGAAGGAGCAGGAAGGGCAGGGACAGGATAAAATTTTTAGTCTTTTCCTGTGATTTCCAGGATCTCAAGCACCTCTCTTGCTCCTTACACACACACTGTTCCTGTATTGTTTGCTGCCTGGATCTGACAAGGGCACATACTTCTCTTTCAGCCCCATCCATCATTACCAATCCAATGTAAAAAGCATTCCAGATCCCTGCTCCAACGCAGAATTCCATGTGACCTTGACTGGGTCACTTTTCCTCAGCTGTTCACCCGGGGTCATACTTCAATAGATCACTGAAAATATAAAATACAATTTCCTGGAATAGATAAGTTACCAAACATGGGGATAAGGATTAAGGATGGTTAATGGGCTGTGCATGCTAAGCTTTACTACTGAGGTCACTGGATCCCAGTGTCACATAAAGTCACATTAGTGTTCCAAACCACATCCAAAGTCTCCAGTTCAGCCTGGGAGATGAGATCGGTTGGATGAAAAATAGCAGCAACGAATTTCAGGCTCAGCAAAGAAGCTCCCTGTATATTTATGAGCCTAAGCCCAACCTTTAAAAACTCTCTTTTCCCCAGTGCAGCTTTCTTCAACAGGAAGTCATGGATAAAACAAAAAGAAGCTGCTAATGATAAAAGAGTCGGGCAGAAATAATAGATTTTTACTTTTTTCACGTCCCTAGCAGCACAGTGAAGCAGCAAGGAACATCAACAATTTATTTACTGGTCTTCAGTACATATCCTGCTGTTTTTCTACCCCCAAACAAGATCCTGTGGGTTTAATTAAGTTTTCAGAGGAGGCTTGGGAGACACGATTTCAGCCAGTCTATGTCATTTATTCCATGTTTCCTATGGATGCACAGGGAAAAAAACCTACACAGCAAAATAAATCAAACATGGTCCTGGTGAGCAATACACCTGACAGACACGGCAATCCTCCCTTGTCCTAATCTTCTCACACTGCAAGAACACAGTGGAGTGAAGTCCAGAAAGCCTCTGCCCATACAGGATGAGGAAGTCCTCAAAATTTAGCTTCTCATGGACATCATCCTTCACCAAGAAATTGGAGGAAGGTGTACACAAATCCCCTGTTGCACCTTTCCTCCCTCCCTTGCCACATCCACATCCCACTGTCTTATCCCTTGATGTCTCTAATGAGGCTGGCATTGCCAGTCTCATGTTTGAGACTCCCACAGGCAATGAGCTAACGCTGTGACCTGGACAGATCACCCAGGAGTTGGTCCAAAGCCATGTTCAGACCTCTGAAGATGCACATGGGCACCTGCAGCTGGGAGTGCAGCACTTACAAAATCCACCAGCAAATGGGCTCGGATCTCAGGACCATTTAATGGTTTTATATATTTGGCCCTTGGACTTTCTGCCTCAGTACATCACCTGCACTGCAGGAAAATAGGAATATCTGACCTCTGAGTAGGAAAACACTCAGCTGCTATAGGGCACTGTGTTTGTGCAGCAGGATTTGCAGAGAGACACAGGAACGAAGATCCAAGTCCTTGTGGGCCCTGTCTTACAGCACATTCAGACTCAGAACTGATGTTACAAAAGGTATCAGGATTTTTTTTTACACCTTTCTGATGAAAGCCTAGACTTGTTAACAACCCCCTTTCAAGTCAAGCAGCCAGCCAGTGCTCTGTTTCATAAAATACTGTGTTCACGTTGAGCACAACATACTATGCAGAAAGACTGAGCCATCTTTTTAAGGTTGTTTCTGCCAGAACTGGTGTCAACAATCTAAATCTTTTGCCTCCACTTTTTTTTTTCTGACACAGTGAATGTGTTCTGCCCCCACAAAGCACATGCTAAAATGTGCCTTTTGCCCCAGCATTTTGAGGTAATCTCCCACCTGAATCATCTCTGTCCTGTAGCCCGTCTTCATTTTTGGGAGGCTCCAGGTCAGTATCAAGTCAGTCTCTTGACTGTGTTCACTTGTGAGCACATTGATTCTGCTGTCTCTCCAGAGGGAAATCCTCTGCCCTGACTCTCAATTACCAGCAAACCATTTGAATTTCAAGGCAGCTTTGTTTTGGCATTTTAAATGACCAAACAAGAGAGACCATTTCCTGTAGCTATCCTAAAACCAAAGGAGTTTAACACACCTATCCAAAACCTTAGCTGAACACCCCAAGCAGTACAAGGTTCAGGAATTGTGCTTTTAGAGGGATTAAGGTCAATCCATATTTGAGGAACATGACTAGAACCCCAGAACAATAACTGGAAATAATTCCCAGGCCTAAGCCTTCTGTCTGCCTCTGCAGGCAACCACCCCCCACCCTCAAACTACTTAATCTCACAGGCCCCTGTCAGTGGATTTTTTTCATGATTTTAAAAAATCACTGGGTTTATTTGCTCTCTTTGTTGTTTTTAAGCCAATGTCTTAGAAGCCTGAAAGTGAAATATATTTCTTTATCAATTCCTTGTTTTTCTCCTCCTCTGCCACCCATGCACAGTGGTTTGCTTATTGAGGCTCATTCATGTGTAGGAGCTGCTGGCATTGATGTATTTTCTTAACAGGGTAGAGGGGTTTGTTTTTTGTATTTTTAGAGCTGGCTGGCACATTGATTTAGGCTGGCAGAAAGAGCAGAATGAAGATGATGTTAATTTTACAAGCAGAAACAAGCAGGGATAGAATGCTGGGCTCCTGTACCAGAGACATCTCAGTGGGCTACCACACAGACAAGCTCAGGACTTCCAGACTGTAATTCCCTGCCAGCTTTACTGTGACTGATGACCCACAAGTAAAGGAGTTCACTTCCTTCCGAAAGAATTTTTTGTGGAGATTTTGTCATTGTTTCTACTCTGACTCATGGAACACTGCTGGTCACTTGTAGGTAAAATCTGGATGCCCACAGTGGTAGTGGGAGCTCTCTGTTACTCCAGGAAGATGGATGTACACCAATTTATCCCTTCCAGCCATTTATCAGTTCATTAGCACTGCTCAGTGCCTCACTCAAAACTCTCTTTGTGTATACAATACACAGAAAAACCAAACATAAACAAACATTTGTTTGTTTATTATTTGTTTGTAGGTGTTCTTTTCACAGGAACACCAACCTGACAGTGAACACTGCCTTCCTCAGCCATGGTACACACACTCCAAACACTGTCTACAAGCCCCTGTACCACATGTAAACCATCTCTTGCATAGAACCAGCTCTGGAGGCCCCTTGGCAGGTAGCAGCACATTCCAAGCCTTGTGGCAAAGATTATTCACAGCAACACTGACTAAAAAATGCATCATCTCCCATCAGGTCACAACCTGCTTTCTACAGAGAAGAAATGTAAAGATCCACCGGTCCTCTTCCATCCCTAGCATTGCTGAGCAGCATCTGAATAACTCAGAGAAAAGTTAATTGTGGTCAGGATGAATCTCATTACCTTAATTAGATGCAAGCTTTGTGGAGTGAGTAGGGAAGCTCTGTCTTCTCTTTTAGAAAGAGCAGCGATATTTTTCTGGAGGAAGCAGGGATCCTGGAGAGAGGCTCATGGTGCTCCACTGTGAGATAGTGTCACAGGGAAAACACAAGAAAACAGCTCCAGAGTTGATCTTGGCCACTTTAGGTCCTCACTGAGCATGTGCTTAAATTCTGCAGAGGGGTCCTTCCCCTTGCAAAAGCCCCAATGCACTGCAGAAAAGAAGGACTCCCTCTTCTTTCACTCTGCTTCAGATGCATGGCTACCACCCATCTCCAGCCATGGGGAAACCATGCAAAATCAGTAACTTTGAGTTAAAATCCATCTTTTAGCTCCAGTATCTCTTGTGGCTGCTCATCCACATCTTTGCAAGAGCTTTGGTTGGTGCCTGAAGCCATTTAGCAGCAGTGCTTCACACACATTTCAGACCTGCCCCGAAAACACGTTCATGCTCCACCTGGACACATTTGGGAAAGTCAAATTCCGAGTGTGTGAGATCCTGCACTCCAGCCCTGGAACAAGAGCTGGCTCAGACTTACACCAGTATTTCCACTTCTACAACAATAAGGACAACTCAGAAGGAATCTGAGAACACAGCGAGTTTCATGCATTGCTTAGGGTCTCTTGTAATATCACAGATTATTGTCCCTCCATATTTGTTAGAGGAGTTTGGAAGAGAGACGAGGGATTGCTGGAAATTGGCTTTTAAATCTGGCTTCCCCTGAGAAAGATGGCCATGCTCTGAGGTTTGTGGTATTACTTGATAAGCAGTGATTAAAACAGTAATCCCAAATTGTAATCAAAAAGCAGTCAAGGCTCTGAAATTACTTTTTACTAAGCTTTTTTCCCCTTTCAAAGACAGCCCTGTATGGCAAAAGATAATAAAACACCACAGACGCTGTTCCAATTTCATTTAGAAATATTTGAGCCATTAATTTATAGTTTGGAAAGGTTTTTCCTCTTGTCTTTAAATCCACCTCAAAAATGGGTCTATAGTGTAGGAGAAAGGAGGGAATTCTTTTTCCTCTGGCTATATTGCTCTTGAATACCTGATATATTTATATTTATATACCATCACAGTATGAAGCAGAGAAAAGGTTTCCCCTTACCCAGTGAAATGCTAAGGTCAGCCTTCCCCATGCTTTCCCAGGCACCAAAATGTCACAGGCTGCTCTGTGTGATTATTAGCAAGAGCCTCTCCTAATTGATACGGCTTAGAGATTCCTGAAAAACAAAGCTCCTGCTGACTCGATTTCATGAGGAGAATTCAGTGCTCAGACTTCAGGGCTGATGTCTGCAGGTTCACTGGACAAAGAGACACACACAGTGGTTGTGTTCAGTAAGTTCTCCTTCAGCCCACTCAGCCAGGGCTGCGTGTTCATGTTTCCCTCATCAGATGAAAAGCACAAGCAATAGCTCATGACAGCTTGGTTTTCCACACAGCAAATGGTCAAACTAGAAAGCAGTTTGTTTTCAACAATGACGTTGTCAGAGGAAAAAAATAGCAGCAATAGGATGGTCCAATAGTAGCAATAGGATGGTGCTTTTTAAAATTTCAGACGCAAGTACAAAGCTTTCATTAGGCTGGAAGATTTTCCATAGTTATGTGCAATGATTTGTGATTTTTTCCCCTTTGTGCTGATTTTGCAAGAGAACAGAAATAAAATTCATCAGGCCGTAAAAATCAATAGTGATGCTTTGTCCTGTGTAATAGAAAAACTGCAGAAGTTTATCAAGCTGAACAGCAAAATTCACAGAGGAGTGCAGGTCATGTCTGGCCGTGGGAGGAACTCAGCCCGCTGCCTGTGTGTCCCAGTCTAACCCCACACTCCAGTCCTAGTCTTTATTAGGGACAAAATAAAGACACTACAAGGTATTGCCTTTTCCCAAACATGCCCTTATAGCTCTGGAACCACACTTCTTTATTTTAGAAACAACTTAGAGATTTGTAAATGCTACTCATTAATCTGCTTTGTAAATGCTACTCATGGGCTGCCCTGAAACACAACTCACACCATTCCAGGTCTCACATTTTCCCCAAAGATCAGTTAAGTGCTTTTCTAACCATACCTCTCCACGATATAGTTTTGAGCCTGAGATTTCCCCACTGCACATTTCCTAAAGCCAACTGCCTAAGGAAACAGGATCAGCCGCTCCAGGATCTATGCACATGGATATAGATCAGCCCAAGCCTGAGGATGAAGTCACAAACCTCCACAAGGAACCTCCCCATCCTGAGTGCCTTTGGAAAAATGTGGAAAGAAAAGCAGTAAACTTGTGTGTGAGTTGATTATCCAGTCACTCTCCTGACAAGGCCCACTAATGAATGGCCATGATTTACAGAAGTTGATGGAAGCAAAGCTATAACACGAACTTTTAAAAACCAAATTTTCTCAGTGATAAATGCTTCCCTTCTGTTCCATTTAACAGCTGGATAGTGAAGATGAAGACAAAGCACATGTTTTATCTGTGGATTAAATTAAACCCTGGATTACAAATTGTAATTGAACATAATTATTTCAATAGTAGAAAAATTTAAGGTTGTCCTCATGAGGCAGAATTTGCCCCACAGAGCAGCATTAACATGATCAAAATGGTTATTTTCTACTAACACACAGTCTGGTATTCCATTTTCAAGCAGCTAGCAAAACATCCTCAATTTCTTATAGAGGAACAAAAAATCCCAAGATACCCTTATGTTTTATGCTACTCTGTAAAACCAGCAAAGTGTAAACTCCATAAAATGGCTTTTAATCTAGCACAAGTTTACTTTATACTGTGTGATACAATCATCTAAAATAAATGTTGTGGGTTAGATTTGGAAAACAGAAGATGAAACCTAAAAAACCTCTCCCTTTTAATGTCTGAAGAACAAACCCCAGCTGCCTTTCATAACCAGAAGACTTCAAATTCTAGAATATTCTATCAGCAGTGCTGTTCAGATTACTTTTCTCCCCACAGAAGGAAAATTCCTACTCTTCTTTGGTCACAGGAGTGCTACTGCTCATGTCAGCAGGGCAAACAAGATCTGACTGACAGAAAAATAATTCTGTGCAGGATGCAGGATCTGTGATAAATGCAAACGCCCATTTATTACTTTATCATTCAATGTCATGATCTTACTCTTGTGTAATTGAAATAAACATAACGTAAAAATTGAATTAAAAATATATGAATACGACTCTGCTAGAAATCATAAAAATCAGGGCTACATCAAGGAGGAGATTTATTTTTGAGCACTGAGTTCATGTCCTTTAGAGACAAAAATAGGTACTCTGGACAACAGACAGAAGTTGTGAAGCAGGCATCAGGTTTGCTATAAGGACATGCAGCAACTCCCTGATCATGTCTAAAGCCATTAGCTCCCAAAATATGGAAAACCACTATTGAGCAGAATCCTCAAAAACCCACATAAAATCACTAGGTTGTTCTTTGATATATATATATATATATATTATTTTTTTTAATAAGCATGGGTCTAAATGTCAGCATGTTAAGTGGGATATAATAAAACTGAAACTATTCAAAGACAAAATTGACTCAGTTACATTTGTATTACAAATAGCAAGAAGCATCTGACTCATCAGAAGATGATTTCATCCAGCCTTTTCAGCAAGATAGGCACGAATGTATTCAGTGTCCCTCAGGATGATTTGGGATGCTGTGGGAACACTCAGAGCCCCAGAGGTCAAGAGGAGCCCATTTTTCTGGGCAGCAAGGGACCCCAGACTTGCTTTGGAAGCAGGTGAGTGATTACTGACACAGGAGAGAGTGGGAAACTGGTTCAGCACGAAAGGGAATGCAGCACTTTTAGTAAGAGTGGTTGCAGTACATCCTGCTGAAGTGAAAGGGAGCAGTGGCTCAGGAGTAGCAGAGAGATGGCAGCAGGAGAAAATCTGATTATTACAGTGGAGGGGCCTCGTTTGATGGGCTGCAGGAGAGGAAGAAACTCTCCCTCGTGTAAGGGAGGCAAAATAACAAAATAAGAAGATAACTCCATTCAAGACATCAACAGGAGTAAGACTGCCTCTAGGACAAAAGCAGGATCACAAAAGGCAGAATGAAACCTGAGAATAGGGAATGCCTAGAAGAGAATCTCAGTTTTGCAGAGAACGAAACTAAACCTGAGACACACTGGATAAGAAGAGAAACCAACGGGGAGGCTGAAAAACACAGCAGGAAATGCTGTAAAACCTTCAGCTCTTTTGACCCACAAGGCACTGATAGAAAATTCTTGGGTTAACCTTTTTGTTTCTGGGATTTTTTTGTGTTATTGCCTATATAACTTGGTTTCCATTGCAATAAATATAGCAAGAAACAAATAATTACAATGCAGGATGAGCATTCCTGCCTGATGTTTGTAAGTCATCTCTGGATGGGAATAGAAACTATATGTACCCACACACCATCCAGACACATACACACACCATACATAAACCTGGATAATGGTCAGATTGTGTCATTAATTTGCTTTTAGGATCCTTCACAACACATCAGGATCTTACTGCACTAAAGACTTACAAACACAGACCAAAGCAAGAGCTCCACCCATATTATCAGACTAAGGAGCGGCGGATCACGAGGAAGAAAGCAAGGTGCTACTGGCTGACATAAAAAGTAAGCAAAAATGAACTCTGGCTGTGGTCATTTTTTGCGGGCATCACAGAGGAAGACAGTTTGAAAAGCATGATTTGAAAGAAATGAACAGTAAAGCTCTATGGACTTCCAACAGAAAGCTTTTCTAATTCATCTCAGAAATCCCAGGTCCTACTTCCCCTTCCACATCTCCTTCAGACCTGCTGTAACTGCAGCTCTATAAATACACAAATCTATGCAGAACACAGGTGTGTGTCCCACTTCTGCCTCTCCCTGTACACAAGTGAATTGGGATCATGATTTGCAAAAAGAGGAATTTCTCACTCTATATTCAAAAGGTAAATAATGACTCTGACCTACTGTTCTGACCCAAGACAGTGCAGGCTGTCCTTTATCCATCACTTACTCTTGCAGCATACAGAGCAGTACAATCCAGAGAGTAAATTAATCATTTTCTCTTTCTGCAGTGTACAGGATATGGACTGCTCTACTGAGTGACTACTTCTTTATAAGATAAGGTTAATCAATAACGATAATTAGACACTTCTGGTTAATACATCCATGTCACTGAAAAAAAACCCCACATCAAGTATTGCCGTTCCCTGCTGGAATACAAACAAACACTGGAACAAATCCAGCCGGTATAAAAATGACCTAACTGTATGGCATTGAAAAACTCAGATTAAAAACACTGTGTGGTTCACTCCAACCTGAACATTTCTGAATCTCAGAGGAAATCACATCCTGCCTTATCTCCCACAGTCTGAGCCACGAGGTTAAACCTCCGTGTTCAGCCGGAGCCTTCCCGATTTTAGTGGATCTTTGAGCAATTTGTAGCAAGTGTCAATTTGTCAAACCCCTAGAGCTGGTATTTGGCATCCGGGCAAAACTAGCTGAGAGAAAACCCAGCTCCCTTTTGGGCACAAGGGCTCAGCCACAAGAAAAATAAAGTGCACCCTTTTAAGACTGAGCCTTCTTCATTGTTTCTGTGGCATCACTGCACAGCAATTATAAAACCAAAGTCTGATTAACCTCACTCTAAGCCCGTAACCTCTGCCTGCTCAGGCTTCATTTGATGCAAAGGGAGATTGAAGGATGGGGGGGTTGCCCAGGGCACAAAGAGGTTCTGAGGTGCCCACACTGCTCCCTCAGGGAAGTCCTTCTGTGCCACTGCACCTGTGGCAGCTTTTATTTGTAATTCCTGTGAGCCACACAGTCCATCCCAGATCACTCCTCAGTTCTGAAGAGGGAGGGCAAGATAAACCTCTCCAGCTAACAACAAGAAATCTATAGCCATGGACAACCAGCAGATCATCGAGCTAATCTCCTCTTGTCCCACTTTAACTGAGGCTTTTCGGAAACAAATATCGATCCATTGTTCCACAGCCACAAATCCTCAAGTAATTCTCGGTGAAAAGCAGTGCTTCTTTTTGTCAAGGAAGCTTTCTTTTAACCGAAAGAGAGGGGGAAAAAATCAAATAAAATCTTTTTTTAAGATTTTGTAAGATCAGTAGTCACAGATATTTTGCTTCTGCCCACAGAGCAAGAACTCCCACTAAGTCACACAATCCTATGTTTTGCTTCCACTTCCCCTGGTTAACATTTCATCTCTAAGTAGGATTTGGGCATGATTTTACTTCGCTTATAGCTGTGCTCTTGAGTGTCCCCTGCTTTTCTTGCTCACGCTTCACCTTTTCACTGGGACTGCACTAGAAGCCTTCTCTGGGTTACTTTCTTGCCTGTCGAGTTTTCCTCTTTCTCGACTTCAGAATGAAGGTGACAGTGCCATGGCTCCATCTGAGACATCACCCTCTTATTTTTGTAGGTCCCAACACACAGCCACACACAGCAGTGGCTGCTCAGAGATGGTTTGCCATTGCCTAATCTAAAACATCCAAGTTTATTTTTTCAGAAGGAAGAGATGGTAGCAGCTTTAATGAAAGCGAGGAAGAAACAACAACAAAAACAACATAAACCCAGCAGGAGCCCTGGCTGAGAAAGCTGTTGCAGAGAATGAGTATTTTGCTTTTCCTCTTTAGCATGTGAATGATAATAATTTCTTTTCTACCAGCACAACTCAGCACGTCCACACTGGTGTTATTTTCACCAAAGTCGTTGAAATAAACAAAAAAAACCAAAAACAAACAAACAAAACCAAAACAAACAAAACTCAATCAGCTGAAAAAAAAAGAAACATAACAAGTGTTGTGCTGGAGGTGGAATTACATAACATTGTGAGGCGATGATCACAACCCAGGGGAAGCATTCACAGAACTGGATGGACCAGAAGTCTGAAATGGTGGGGAGGAATCAAGCTCAAGTGGGCCACCAAGCCCTTATGATGGAAACCACACTGAGATGCTCCACAGCACTATTTGGTGTCAGTGATCTGCACCAGAGTGCTGCTCTGGTCCCATGGGAAAAGGGCTCAAGAAGCACAGACAGGACAATGCCTAGAGCTTATCATCACCATACAGCACAAACAGCAGGCAAGGGAGGTGGGAGATGAGCCCAACACCTCTATTTTATTAAACAGAAGAAAATTTTGGCTAACAAAAAGACATTTCAATGTTCTCGTAGCTCAAAAGATCTCGGTTGCCTTTTGAAATTTAACTTGTGTTAGCTGGTGGACCTCTCATGAAAAATTACAGCTCCTCACACTGGGGCTGTAGGTGACACTATTGCCACTGAGCCTGAAGAAAATTAATTTTTTTTTCAGATATACAGAATTTTACAGTCCAGAAGAATAAGAAGGGAAATGCTCAGCTCTGCCATTTTTAGTCTTAAATACTTTTTTTCTTTTATTCAACTCCGAGGTCAGAGACAATTTCACTATAATCAAAATCCCAGATCTACTAAAGATTATTCCAAATCCTTATGTCACCCAGTTTAATTGTTTTCATTATCTTCGGAGTTTTATTATTCTAATTATCTGTGTGCTTTTATTTTCCTAAATATTGATCTTTCCTTCTAATAAAGCCTATAGTTAAGATATTGGTACGCTGAACAAATAAAGCAAGGCTTTATCCCCTTGCTGCCATGGTGGGAGATGGAATCCAACATCTGGAAAACTTCTAAACAGCTGAATTTTGTTTACAGGATGTGAGAATCTGAATTTTATGCCAGTTCCTACCCAGAACCGAGGAGCAGTGCATTGCCACAGACAGCTGAGCTGCAGTGGGGAGCTCTGAAGGGAAGAAACTCCTGATGCCACCCCTGAGCCGAGCTTGGCACAGTTCATCTCTCCTGGGCTACACTGGGTGTCACTGCAATGCCAAGGTTTGGCAAGCAAATCCTGCTTCCCTGTGTCTTGCCGCAGTCTCTCGCTCCAGCGCTTCACAAGTTATCATGGCATGTCATATTTCATTTGGAAAATCTATTTTGCACGGTTCCTTCTGCAATTTGCATGTGCTTTGCTTGCTCCTCACTGCCTTTCACGTGTAACAGGCACTTGTAGTAAAGGAAGAATATCCATAGTATGGTTTTCTGTTCAAATTTGGGTTTGTTCCTGCTGAGCCAAGACTTTGATGCTAGACACCAGTGGAAGTAATGCCTGAGCTCAGAGCATTTTAATTTTTTTTTTGAAGATTTACAAAATGCATTAAAGTGGCATATAAACAGAGTATTAACAATTCTGCGGCAAATAAATTATTAGCTCTTTATGTTGTATGATAATATTTTTCTCTTGCATTTTCTTTACAAAGGGACTCGTGTTAAATATTTATGCAATAAAAGATAAAGATGGTGATGCTGCAGAGCAAACAATTAGGCTTTCCTAACAAATTCCTCCAGTAAATTAAACAACATGTTCCTGAATTTTGAAATCTTTCTCCACTAATTATTTCAAGCTGGATTCCAGGATTGCATCTAGCTTTTATTATACTTTTTTGCGTGGAATTATGAAGACAAAAATAAAAACAAAACTCAGGATAATGATCCTTATCCTAGAGTGAGTATAGGAATACTGAAAATAGTCCAAATAATAACAGGATACAGGCTCCTGTGTCTCATCTTCCAATGCACAGATGGATTTTGGACAAAGTCACATAGGCCTTCAGCAGAAATAAAAAGTCCTGATCAAGTATTTTCCATCCTAGGGCAGGGGGAACAAAAGATGGATCTTTTCAACTGCCTGAGCAAGCAATGATAGTGTCAGACATTGCACCAAATGAAGCAAATCCATCCTTACAGACAGCAGAAACTGGTGATTATTTTTACACTCCTCAGGTTTTCTGATAAGGCAGAAGCAGCCCTGGCACAGCAGCAGCAGGACAGACTTTGCTGGGTAAACAGGGCACAGAGAACTGCAGAGCTGCAGTCTTGTTCCTAAAGCAAGACACACCACAAATTCTTACTAATAACACAGTCTATAAAACTGTGACAGTCCCAATGATTTGATTTGTAAGGAATGCAGAAATCCTTTAGTTAGAGATGGACAAGGATCCAGCATCAAGCTGAGTTCTGCTGACAAAACATCGTTGTACCTGAAGAAGTAAAAATAGTCATTCAGTTCCAGAGAAGGCACATTCCAAGTACTTCTGCAAGAGCTAGACAAATTTCTGACTTTAATTCCAGGGCATGTCTCAGACAATGGCCTGGCCAGACACCACTCTGCATCTTCCTGCTCGCATTCAGATTCATCTGAGTGCACACAAACTCCAGACTGGGAAATTCAGATCAGCCTTCTGCCTTGTAGCAGCTTTATCACCTGCTGGAGCAGCTCCGTGCTGCCCATCTGACAGGACTGTCAATTCGTTTTAAACTTGATTCTTAAAAGCAGATGCACAGCTTCAAAACCTCCTGGTCTGTCACATATGGAGATGCCATCTGGTTTGTTACTGCTCCAGCGTGACCCAGTCACTCAGCTCTTTCATTCAGGATCTACTGAATGCCAAGAGAAAGTGAAGTTGGTGATAGAGAGGGAAGGAAATGGAGACTTGCTTTTCCTTCTGCCTTGACTTACAGGACGAATAGGCAATAGAGGTTTATTCTCAAGTACCACATAACATTAAGAAACATAGGAATTGCATATGAAGGACAAGGTTTTCAGGACAGTGACCATGGTAATAAATGATGCTGTTGCTCCCAGAAAATGAATGGAAGTCAGTACTTGCTACTGTTCATGGAACAGGAGGAAATATAAAATGATCATGAAGGGACATCAGGCAAAAGAGCACTATTCAGACTTTTGAAAGCCATTACCTTCAATCTATAATAGCTTTCAGGCTCACAGAGGTCTTTATTTTGGCAAATCTTTATACTGGACAAAGGTATAAAAACTGGAACAATATTTTAGACCCCTCTATACCTTGTTATGGTCCAGGCCTTCCTCTACATCTTTGACAGAGCACATACAAGGCCTCTGAAAATAATCCAGTCCAGAGGCAGCATTTTAAGTCATCGATATGAGCAAATAGTCATAACCTGTCAAGGCTTCCCAGATAGTGAAATGAAATCTTAATAACAAACCTAAGATATAATTCCTCTGATAAACCAAAGGATAACACAAAAGCCACACTGCAGCTGTCAAAACAGCTTTGCTTTGAGAAATCTCTGCAACTAAAACATGAGTCACATTGGCTTCCCACATGCAGAAAGCATCCTGGGTGATTCAGAATCGGCTAAGGTGTCACATCACCCTTCAGACATGTCACTGCTGGTGCTTCAGCAAAGGTATTCAAAGCAAACTCTTGTCTACAGACCTGGAAGGCATTTTCTTCTCTCTTGCTGTTACTAACACATAGAGTTTACACCAGATTAAAAGAGTTACACTACATAGGAAAAGGTTTTCTGTTTTACTGAACTGCTCCCATGCTGCCCCAGAGCTTGTATTTGTCCAAAGTTTCTATTTCAGGATGTAACCTGGCTGAGGCTAAAGACTGCTGGGAATGGGGAAGCCACCATTTCCTTCTGAACCTTTTGAAACACTGGGCCTTTGCTCTGTGCAGTCATCCTCAGCAGTAACACTGCTTCTGCCTCTGTTCTGGAATCAGTCAGGTGAACCTCCACTGAACACATGGGGCCCTTTTCCATGCTCTCAGACGTGTGTCAGATGTGTACATCACCCCAGGGGACTGCAGTGCCCTCCCAGCCCTGCTCCAGTCCCACGATATTTGTCACTAAGGCTGCCAAGATATCAGAGCTAAGCCCACAAAGGTTAGATCCCACCCACAAACAGCACTCAAATTTGTATCCTTGCCTCCTGATTGCTCCTCTAACCTGCTAAAAGGAAACTCCTATTGACAAGAGTGGATATGAACCAGCACAGCTTAGTGCTGAGAACTGCTTGGCAGCTTGTTAGCTTGGTCACCCAAAGACTTATCAAAATCTCAACAAGGAAATCTCATTGCAGCATGATTAATGCCAGTCGTTCACCAGTCCTCCCCCACATGCTTCCAAGGATGATGTTTTTCCACCCTGGCATCTATAATATAGCTAATGCTATGTGGCTAAAAGGCAGGAGCAGGGATGCACAGAGCCAGATGGGAGCAGAGGAATGCAGGGTGGAAGTTGTCTATGAAATGGAGATGATTATAGGCAGTGCAATTAGCAATCTGTGTCTCTGCCTGTCTATGACTCCCCAGGTCAGAACACACTCGTATTGTTTCGGTGCTGAGGAACATTTATTTGCTATTGCAAGAGGATAT
The DNA here is from genome assembly GCF_029207755.1 of Chamaea fasciata. Taxonomy (NCBI): domain Eukaryota; kingdom Metazoa; phylum Chordata; class Aves; order Passeriformes; family Sylviidae; genus Chamaea; species Chamaea fasciata. The sequence goes on along the minus strand of NW_027094103.1, from coordinate 8,006,481 downwards.
GGAGCAAAACCCTTTATATATCCTACCCTGGAAATATTTATCAATTAGTGGCAGGCAGAAGAGAGCCCCACCACACGGTGATGTCACTGCGGTGAAGACTACAGCAAGAAACTGCCCCACACCTAGATTCTGTTGAATATTTTTCCTCTCAGAGTTGAGGGTGCACAAACATTACAGTCACCTGCAGTGAAAAGATTCCTTTAATTCAAACTCAAGTCAGGGAGCTACAACACTGCACAATTTCTCCCCATCTTGTCTCAATCAGGTCCATTTTCCATCATTTCACTTGTGCCCAAGAGCTGCTTTCTCTGCAAACTGGCAGAATTCTCACCTTCACTGAGCACAAATCCGTGACAATACCCAAATCAAAGAGGCTACAAAAGGGAAGATGGGAGGATTTGGTTCTTCAGGACTGATGCTCCAAATTGATTTTTACGCCACTCAGAGAGCATTAGCTTGGGTCTGGCTTTTCAAGAAGCTAGCTTGGCAAGTTCATGGCAAGAGCTGAAGTAATGATGGGATTGTTGACACCTCTGAAGGTCCTTTTACGAACTGGCAAAACCTCAGATGCACAAAAATCCCACAACAAGCCCCCCAAAAACCAAAATGTAAAAATAAGTCAAAAAAATGTCCAGCAGAGCTAAGGCAGGAAATGTGATTAAATCCTCTGTATTGCCTTCATCAGTTATTTTTTCAATCTTCAAGTTTTCAGTGCACAAAAATCTCAGAGGAATGCTACTCCTTTTCTGTATCTGTTCTGAATGTGGCTTTTTTTTTTTTTCTTATGGAATTTAATATATTCCTAACATGAAACATTTAATGCCTGTTGCACAAATGTCTAATAAAATTCAGCCCTGTGGCTCTTTTACTGTCAAGCTAAATAGGATCCATTTGAAACAAACGTGCAGCTCTAAAATTTCCTCATCTGAATGCTCCTGTCTTTGAAGGGAGCAATTCTCTTCTCCCATCCCCTACAGATCAACAGAGATTTAGAGAAGCAGTAGGTGGGAATCCTTCCAGCTTTGGTTTTCTTTTGCCAGCCCACGGTTTTAGATGGCAGAGCTGTGCCCTACTGCCCTGAGGAAAATGAAATCTTCCTTAGAGGCACTGATTTTAGCAGGTACTAAAAGTGTACACAAACACAAGAAGAAAAGCAGCCCCAGACATTTTCAAATGAAGGAAAAAAAAGGAGCTGAGATGTGGTACAAAGGATAACTACTGCAAAGAAAAGTCTTTCTCTAACTTAGACCTGACATCACTCAGGGCCAATCACTCTTTCCCTAACGTGTGAGGAAGGCTTCAGTCTTGAAAGCCAGTTTTGTTGGTTTTAAGTTTTGTTCAGCAGTCACCCCTGCAGAAAATCAGTGCTGGTTAGCAGGGCTGGTTTTCCCAGGACTCTTTTCTGCCCTCTAAATCCGTAAGGGTAGAGAAGCCTCTCAGGAAGGGGCCATTAGCTTACAGGATGGCATTTGCGGAAGGCAGAACTGTCAGAGTGCTTGCTCTGTGGTGGCCTCTGTTCCAGCACTCACAGAGGTATGTAAATAAAGAGCTGCATTTAATATACTGATTCTCTGTTGCCTCCTCCACTGGGAAGCTGATCTGCACAGCTCATGTTTCTTTAACATGCAGCAGCATGTCCTCTTCTACACAATATCCAAAAGAGACACCTCCACTTTCTGAATAATGAAGCATCTTTTTACTTTGAAAGAGAAAAACAATCTGATTATAAAGGCACCTGCTGCAGGTAATGATGGGTTTGAGAGATTATGTGATTAAGCATGCAAATGCAGTTTTAAAGGTGGAAAATAGACTAATATGACTGAACTGGTACATTTAGAGAGAGAAAAGGAAGTTATTAAACCTAGATTTTGTTAAATGTGTAGGTAAGGAAGTATTTTAACCACAAAGAGGGAGAGAGAAAGATATTGTTCATGCTAGAACTTCAGGCTCAGCCTTACTACACTGAACATGCAAACAAAGCTTATATCTAACTAAACATTTCTTTCAAATGAATCATAATATAAAAGCATTAATTCAGGCTTCTAATTAATTTTCCGAAAGAAATGATAATTATATTTCTAACAATTAGCATTTCTGGTTTGCAAACATGCTTTAGTCACTTCATTCTTATGCAGCACAAGAACAAGAGCTGAGAGCAGGAAATAAGTCAATAAACCAGAAAGTCCTCAATGCTGCAAAATACAGGATGAGAAGGACAATGGTAACTTCCAGTGGCATGCAGAGCCCTGTGGGGCTGATGGGTTTTAATTGGGTAGCAAAGATTTCTGCACCACCAGGTATCAATTACATGATGCGTCGCACCCTTCTTTTGCCAGTGGCCATTTCTGTGGAATTCCTGCAAACTGAGGCCACCCCTGAGCTCTCAGCAAGAGGTTTGTGTTCCATCCTCCCCTGTGAGGACACACTGGGAACCCCCTCACGCTGCTGGAGCCCTGATGCACAGACTGCTGTGCCAACGATCGTTGCTTAGATCAGAAATAAAAAGCTAAATCACAAATTCATCTCTGGGCACGTCCATTATGGCTTAGGCATCACTGCACAGTAATACCTGTACTTTAAAATCCCTCACTTTTTGCAGCCAGCAGGTTGTGCAGGTAACCTTTGGCAGAGCTCAGCTGTGACCAGTTCAGAAATACAAACCCAGCTCCTTGCAAGAAGTCCACAGCGTTGCCTTTGCACCAACACCAGTCATGTTCCCTGAGAGGTGGTGGGGTCTGACAGACCCAGCACACCACAGCTGTTCCAGAGACCTTATTCCACCCCTTTCTGGCTCTTTTCCCAGCACACAGGAGTCTTGAGCAAGACGCTTTGCATCTGAGCGTTTGATGGCCAGCACAGAGCACATCCACAGTGTTTCCTTTGCCTTTTATGACAGGGATTTGCTTTCAGTGCTCACACTGCTCACCAAAACGTGATCCCTTTACACGGAGGTATTTTAAAAACTATCCAAGCTCCAAAGCTGTCAGATGTCTCTATGCAACAACAACTCTGCAATCACCATGCCCTGGTAATTTAGGGTGGAATGGTACCATTGCATAATCCTTCTTGCTTAAATGATTTATAAAGTCCTAATGCAGAATAGCATCAAACTTCGAAGCCTGTCCCTAAAATTCTCTCCGATATTTATTCTGCTGTTTTGTCTACCTGCACTTTTTTCCCTTTTTAATAGGAAAATGTTTAAACAGCTCTTTCACGTATTGATTAGGCTGGTACTCAAAGAAGAAGGGAGGTGATTGATGAATATACCTGTTCATTTAAAGGAGGTCTGAGGCAGCAGTGAAATTAGTTGCTGACTTAAGTAATTTGGTCACAAAATTATGCTCATGTAAGTAGCAAATAAAGTATTTCTGCTGCGCAGTCAGAAAATCAACTTTAGATGCTCCCAACAAACAAGAAGAAATTCTGTGCGTGACTTCTTTACAGCAACTTAGATCAGTGTCAGACTGGTGGATTTATGCAGGAAACACACAGTTCAGGGTTGAAAGCCCACTGCTTTTTTAGCCAGTGATAAATCATCCCATGTGGAATTTGTGAGGCTGTTATTTGTGAAGCTGAATGGGGAACTTATACATTTTCCTTTTTAAATACACATCAAGGCTAGAAGGAATTACAGTGCTACACACAGAGTGAAACCTGTTCCAAGCACCTTGACACACTGGTAAGTCAGAAATTACCTTTGAAAGACTTAAAAAACCCCCAGCCTGTCTTGATTGCGCTTGGCTTTTAACAGAGGTACAGCAGAAATGCTTTCACAGCTTTTGAAACTGCTTCAGCAGGCATAAAAATCCAGATGTCTTGAAGGACAGAGAGGTAGGAATGCTGCTTGACTCCACAGAAAGGAAGGCTGGCCCATGCTTACAGCACTTTTTGCCAAGGGTAAGGGAGGCTTTGCAGAGGAATGAGTACCCCCACCCAAACTCCGGCAGTTCTGGGCAAGCACTGAAGATGCTGCTCAGCCTGTAGGACTGGAAAAGTGCTGGGCCAAGAGCCCTCCCAAGGCTGTGCACCTGGAGGCGTCCAGCACCCACCACTGCCAGAGAGGAGACAAGACTGGATGAGGGCTGTGTCCCAAAAGAGCAGCTTCTCTGCCCCCACCAGATAGGATGTGATATAGGAATATAAAAAACATCTACTGCAGTCTGCATAACACTTCTCTAGTTTTGTATCACTTCATGTTTGAGGTCCCTTTCCTCCAAATAAGAAGCAAGTGGACCAGCACACAATCAGAATAAATATTTGAAGCACAAGAGAGAAGAAAAGCTCCCCTGTCTTTCTTTGCCAATCTCTTCATCTTTCAGCATCACTAACAGGCCTGCTGTTTACAGAGCAGTGGCAAAGCCTGATTAGGGATGCATCTTTAAAAAAAAATAATGTGGGGAAGAAAAGGAGCAGATATCCGTGAGATCAGATGATTCCCCAAAATGTTTGATCCCTCAGATCAAATGCAGCGTTTTTCCTCCCACTGTGCCTCTGTGTGTGCATCTGCACCAGATTATTTGCAGGTACCACCGTCCTTAGAATCCCTGATCACAGTCATGGGAGCATCACTGCAGAAAGGAACAAACATTGTCCATTAAAAGACAGACTTGAGCTGGTTTTTGCCAATTTTCTTGCTTTAGGCTAATACTTTGGTGTTCATTCAAACCACTGAAGTCTCTTATCAGGGACAGCACAGCACAGAACTTGAAATGGAAAACATAGGCAATCTGAGTTTTCTTAGAAAATATTAGAAGACTAACTTTGAAATGCTTTCATTATAAATTTCTTTCTTTCCACAATTATCTTTCCTTAAAAGCAAAATGATGTCAGTAAAGTAACAAAAGGGGGAAAAAAATAGAGGTGCGAGAAAAAGAGACTAAAAAAGGCAGAAGAAAAAGAAATGGGATGAAAATATTACTTCCCTAGGGTTTCTATTCTGTTTTTTCCTATATATCACCTTAACTGCAGAATACAAAAATGATCTATTAATCACATTAAGCTTAACCATCCATTAAAAAGTATTTTAATATCACCTGTCTCTCAAAACATAAAAATCTCCTGACAGCCGTATCATTTTCCTGACTCACTCGCTCCTTTTTCATGAAATGAAGTTTATGCCGAAGAAAACCCAGGAACAAACAAGGGTCTGTATCATCATACTCCCAAAGTTTGATAACCTGGAGTCACGAGGGATAGGAATGCAATGGTAAGAATTAACCCTTGCCCATTGGTGAGGAGAGCCTCACCAGCGCCTGGGCTCCCTTTCTTGGTGTGCCTGTCCCCCTCCAAGATGTCCTCGCCAGATCAGAGCAGTGGGACACACATCCCTCATCAGTGCTGGGAGGTTTTAGCTACAAAGATGACTACAAGAGTGGCACAGAGTGAGTGATCTCCTACGCTTGCTCAACACCCAGCAGAGCTCATGTCCTGCCACAGCTCAGTGTTTGACAGACAGTAAGAGGTGGAGAAATCCAAGTGCCTCTTGTTGTTTAACAGGCCTCGAGGTGCAAAATCACTGGCCAACTACCCAAAAGAATCTCATTTTTAAACTCTCCTTTTGAACACATTTCAGTTTTCAGGTAACCAAGAAACTCGTTCTTATTGGTTGGTGATTTTTCTTTACAGCTGCCTGTAATCTCCCTACTTTCAGACTGAAAATCATTTAAAAACAAATGAGCTTCCCTGCAGATAAAATTCACAGTCTCTCTGAGCTTTCAAGATAATAAAACTAAAAGGCAACGTTAAGTTGAAAGGGGAGATGAAAAAACAAAGGAAACTGGAAAGTCCCATAAAGTTCAGAATTAAGCCTTAAGGCTAGAAGAAATGGACAGAGAGTAAATTCTTCTTTCTATTTGCTATTTTATGGAAGTGGGATGAGAGAAGCAGCAGAGCACAGTATCTCTATCTTGTTAGCACTGTTCATATTCTCATGTGTTTTTGTATGTGTGTGTTTGTACTCCAGCTGGGCCTGGTGCCATCACATATTAGATATTCACAGCTTCAGACTTCACAGCCAAGATTTTCAAAAAGCTCCAGTGGCTCGAGGTGCCTCCAGTGCTGAAACATCCTAAGGCAAGCAGTTTGGCAGCACTCTCAGTAAAGGGCTTTTTAAGGCCTCTCAGGCTGGATACTCAAATGGCCTGGTCCTCGTAATCATCAATTTGTGACAAAACCTGGCAATGGCACGAGGCACATTTCCATATATATAAACTGCTGATGGAGTTGGTCCCTGGCTTTGGTTGGACATCGCAATAACATCTGATATCAAATACAGCATAATTGCAAACCTGCCTCTCTCTTTTCCATCCAGTACTTCAGCATTTTAATGAAACTGCTCCAGGAACTGCACCTCTTGTTTGTCTAATACCATGTGTTGAAATAAATTACTTCATTTTTCTGCTGTTTTTACGGATTCTTACAGACTTGAAAAAGTTGTATGTGTGATACTCAGCGTACGATTTTTGAGCTTTTATAAAGTTTCCCTTCTAACTTGAAGAAGTACCTTGGAAACAAGTGCAGTTTAAACATCCTTCACTGTATTCTCTTCCCATGAAAATTCAGCAGTGCAGCCTCGTCCTTGTTTAAACTCACTTCACCTTCCTTTAAAACTGGGCTGCAAATGTCCCTCTCTGTGGCAGTTCAGCTGCACTGGTCCCAGTGCCATGGAGGGAGCTGTTCCTCAGCACCCGTGGGAGAACCACTCATCCTCTTTCACTCTACAACCTCTGACAGCCTTAGCACGTGTAAGAAAAATACTTATTCATCAGAAGAGATGACAGGCACTGAGTAACAAGCTGCCACTGCTGTTGAAAGAAATAATAGCTATTTTATTGGGGAGGTGCAAAGTGCCTTTAATAAACAGAGGGAACAGGGTGGGGGAAGGCTCTCAGGCAAGCAAATGAAAACAACTCGCCCAAGAAGAGGTTACATCTCTCAGCACATTCTGTGAAGCTTTGCATATATGCAAATGTCCCCCTGAGCTTCTGCACACCAGCACAATGTAAAACACATGACTCTATAGGGGGAGGGAAAAAATTAGGCCAAGGGAACTCCCGTACACACAGCTGTGCCACAGGAGAGAAAGGGAGGCAGTGGCGGTGCAGCGGTTGTGTGGACGGATTCCAGAGGCCGTGCCCAGGCATTTTAGAGCAGGCAGGCTGTGGGAGCCAGCTGCAGAGCAAGGAGGGCACCTAAAGAGGTGCTTCTGAAGGGCTATGAGGAATAGAAGACATTGGCTTCTTGCTACAAAACCCAACCCTCCGAAACCCTGCCTTCTCTCCACATGGATTGCTGTGAGGGCAGAAAATACGTCCTCACACATTTTGCTCCTTTCCAAGAACACGTGCAGTGGCACAAATCCATGCTAGTTTTTGTGCTCCAGTAACTGAGCACAGCCTCAGTGTCGCACATCATCAAGGTGTGACCTCACAATGCCACGAGGCCCTTGTGGCAGCTCAGCATTAACATCCTGAAATAAGAACCGTGGGTTGTCTTCAGCAGAGAGAAGTGAAAAACCAAAACACTGTTTGACCTCCAACACAGCAGCCTCTTCTGCCTCAAGCTGAAAAATATCCTGTTCCCTCTGAAGAAAAAGATCCACAGGCAGCAAATAGGCAGATCAAATGAATCACCATTTGCAGAGCAATAATTATCAATGTGGGACTGAGGGGTCTGTGATCCTGTTTGCTGCATCAGAAAAACAGCAGAGATTCACCGGGAGGATCCCATTAGTCTCATCTCACAGCAGAACCTCAAAGCTGCCCTAAAGGCACAGCATGCCCACAAACAACATTCCTCAGCAAGATCCAGGCACTTTGGAAGGTTTCACTGCTGTCAAGAAAGATTTCCAAACTGCGTTTTATTTTTCCAATCTAAATGGAATGAACGAAAATAAAAAGTAGAATAGAATTACCCTGGGTTCACTGGCCCACACCAGTCTGGTGCTTGCCCTCACCTCTTTCTGTCCTAAAGAATTCACAGCACAGTGCTCTAGGATGTGTCTCAGCACTATCTGACTGCACTGGAGTCTCTCAGACATTTGTGACCATATTTAAAAGATCAAAGTAAGTGGAGTGTGTTTTCAGCTACACTGCCTTCAGTCAATTAAATACATATTTTCAGAGATGTGAAAAATGTAATTATTTGCATTGGATCAGCCAATTCAGCATGCTAGTTCCTGGATTATCCCATCTTTCTCTAAGAAGAAAAAAATGACGTATACCCAGCAGACTTCCCAGTCTGGGCCCAAGTTCCAAGCAGGCTGTGAGAGGGGTCAGAGGAAGCACTGTGATAAAGAATTGCCACATCATTTGGGAGAGGAGGACTGCAGGATTTGCCATCTGCAGCCGTTTTCAGAAGTGACAGAGACAGCACCTCCACCTTTATCAGCTGGAGCCAGAAAGAGCAAGTCCAAGGAAGCACTCTGGGGTTTTTTCTGAAGCTCCTGGAGAATAAGGTGAACCCTAATCAGCAAGGCATGAAGCTGAGATCACTTACAAGAAATGCTGGGAAAGATCAAAATTCTCTCAACTTTGCAGGAAAGTCCTGCAGCAGTTTTGATCAAGATGGTGAAGCACAGATTGAGTTAAAAGCAAAACCCCCAAACAGCCTGATGCTGTGCTTAGTGGAACCTCACATTATCTAATCTAACTATAAAATATTTAGCAGTTTAAAATTCAGTCATGTCAGCTGGAGTCTAATTTCTCTTTCCCCTGTGGATTTCAAGTGTCTTTTTGAAGCTTTTTTTGCATTAAAAAAAGCTGAGAGGAAAAAAGAAAAAAAAGAACGAAGCAGAGTTTACAGGAGGACTTCTGTACTTCCCATAGAGCTTTGTGCTAATAAATGGGGGGTGTGGGGTTTGATTGAAAGAATAAAAGTGGGAATTAGGAAAACATACACAGCACCTAAACCAAAGGCTTGTTCAGTGTGTCAAAATGGATGTTATGCGTTGATTCATCTCCAATGAGTATTCTATACAAGACACAGGAAAAAATAAAGTTTTTCATTCTGTAAAGTTTGAGATTTACACTTGCTTTCATTTCCTATTGAGAGGGGGAAAAAACCCAAACCCTCAACCAAATAACCCCCAAAATAGAGCAAATAATTCCATCATCTAGAATAGGCATCACTGACCTGGGAGGTGGCAAAGATGAGTTTAAATCCCACTTCTGAATCGTTTCAGCCTAAGCTCTGACACATTTCTCAGTTATTTAAGTGTACGGCTAAAAAAAAGAAAAAAAACCCAACAACAACGCCATGACCAAAAAATCCATGACAAAACAGAAAATTCACAGCAATGTGGCCTGATGGTTAAAGCACACACCTACATGGATGTTTGACAAATCCTTTGCAACAGCCTTTCAAAGATTACTGTTCTGCCTTGTCAAGATAGCTGTGAAATTTTCCTGAAGAAGTTGTCTCTTTCTGAAACCAAAGTTACACATGGTTGAGAAATGTAAAGAACAGGACGAGAAAGAAGGAGGTTTTCCAGCCTTAGTAGGAAAAAACAACAGGCTACATTTGAAAAAAGCCCGGGATGCAATTAATCAGCAGCAATGAATTTTAATTAATGTGCCTAAATTCCACCATTTACCTTGTGCCCTGGTGAAAGGAGGGCCTGAAAGCAAAAAAGCCCAAAGAATTCTGGAATACTATTCTGATACAAGGACCACCAGAAGCTACTCAAAGGTCTGCTTACATGCTGCTTAGGGTACAACACAAAAATTGCCGTCATCATTAAAACTACTCATAAAATGAATTTTATTTTTTTTCCCCCTGGCTAATAACATTCGTAATATTAAACCAGCTGAGCACAAACAAGTTTTAAATTAGGAAGTGGTACATCAGGCCTTTATGTCTTCCAATACTAGAGGCAGTTTTCCGATTCAACACAAATCTACCTTAGAATTAAATCCATGACCCTTCAGTCACTGGATTTTTGTTGTTGCTGTTGTATTAAGAAACCTAAACTGTATTTCATTTCCATCAAAGTACCAATCAGGTTTTTGTTTCTTCAAGCCTGGGTTGAATTACAGCCCCTTTTGCACTTGGATTTTGATTTCTGTCGGCCGGTTCAAAGAGCAGGCAGTGGAAGAGAAAGATGTTGAAATAAGACGGCAAAGTCGAGCATTTTCAGTTATGATATACAACAGATGTCAAACTCTGCAATGCATATCACACTGCTAATCTAGGTTTGCTGGGATGATTAGAGGAAATAACCATTTGAAGTAAATAGAATAATTTGCTAAAATCTATGTCACCTCATGAAGATGCAGACATTCCCATATTTTTGCAATTGCTTCTTAGCAAGGAAATAAATACTAATTTTACTGGGGGAAAAAAAGATATTAAGAACTCAGTCTTAAACAATACTTGTGCTCCAGGAAATTGAAAACATCAAAATTCAGCTCTTGTTCCTGTGACACAAAGAAGAACAAGAATCTTTCATCCGAAACAGTAAAGACTAAGAAACTGCAGAAAGATATATGGGAAGAGAGGAAGATGCCATGTTTGAAACAAAAGCTTCTGATCTTAAAAGACAACAGATGAGAGTTAATTACTTCATAATGGAGAAAGTATTGAAGTATGAAAACAATCTGTATTTTGGAGAACTGTTCTGTGTCCACAAGTTAAGAGTTCATTACTAATGTTTTATTCATTTCTTTTAACAACACTGCACTAAATTCCTACAATAATTGGTCAGTTGCATCAGATCTCCTTGAATTTTAGCAGATCCCAGTTCCATTCTGGAAGTGTTGGAAGCAGGTACCAAAACGAGTGTTTATGTGGATACAGCTGTTTGATAAACCAAGATAATGAAACAGCCTCTTTCCTGCACCTGGGAACGGCACTGAGGGTTCCACTGGACAAACCCCTCAAATAAACAAAAACAGGCATCAGGTACTTCTCAACCACAAAATCAGGAGCAGTCATTGTCTGGTTTTCTTACAGATTAAAAAAAAAAAAAAAAAAAGCACCCCAGGTTCCTGCAGGCGTGAACACAGAGAAAGTCAGCCATAAACCACATTTTACAGCATCATTAAATTGACTAGAAACCACAGTTTTACCATCGTTAGTACTATACATACTCTTAAAAAGTAAGCACACTCACAGACACAGAATTTGTATTTGGAAAATATAAGACCTGTAATAAAACCCATTCTTGGCTCATTTCTGGAGGTCTCCTTGCCCCTTTCCAGAGATGACCTTGGAAAGGAAACACAGCAATTTCTCCTCTCAGCCTGGGATCCACCAAATATCTCCCCCAAGGTCTTGGTTTGCCCTGTCTCACCATAGTTCCCCATTTGCCCATCTGCATCTGTTCTGCGATTCTTGGACAGCTCTGGCATCGATCTCAGTAAAATAAGCTGCTGATATCCACAGGGAGTTCAGAGTGCTGAGCCCTTGGAGGCAGTTTTGCCTCTCTCATTACTGTACTTTCTATCACAGGATTAGGCACTTCAGGAATTGTTCACAATATGGAGTGTCCACATCCAGAGAGTAAGTTCATCACATTCCTTCCTTCCTGAAAGGCTTTCAAGTAAATATTTTCAGTTGTTGTGGCCATTGGAAACCTTAGTTGATCCAAAATCCATCACTGTAGGCAAGTGATTCAAGACGTTCCTCCCCACACTTCCCTAGCTGAAGCCTACTTTGGATGCCTGTTTCAGAAGCATGGAAATACTAACCTAAAGTTTCCTTTAAAATACAATTTGCAAGCCTGGCATGTTATTTATTTATCAGAGGGAGCTGAAACTGTTTCCATATTTCCCTAAAATAAATGTACCATGGAGTACGGAGTTAGTTTAACTAATGGTGCCTTGGGTTTGACCTGCCCTCCAGCTGCAGAGCAGTTCAGCTGTTAATAAACTGCCAGACCACACCTCATCTCCAATAAAAACTGAATTCTAGCATCAGCAAGTATTCTTATAGCAGAGACTGCATGGACCTTCAAAACCCCAATCACTGGAAAATTCTGCTAAACTAGCAGGAAATGCCCAGGCTGCCTGTGAGAAAATGGGAGCGAATTTATATATAAACCCATGTAACACAGTGTTCATTCTCCAGGCCTGACTCACGCTGATAAGCTGTTAGCCCATAGAAGGGGGGGGCAAAAAAAAAAATTTTTTTTCACATAAAATTAGCTGTTGAACATCCTGCTCGTTCACTCTGTGCCTGATCTGAGCTCTCTCATTCAGTGATATGGAAAACAGCAGGACCAGAGAGCAGCAGCACTGGGGGCTTGCAGGGTGCTTTGCTCCACTCCTGTAAGAGAGGAGGGTGTGGAGCCTGGAGGATATCACACCGCCAGGAAGGAAAGAGGTGAATCAGCCACACCAGCTAGAAAAAGGACCTTATGGCTGCTTGGAGGGCTTGTCCATTTCTGCACAATCCATGGGTTACACCTGTGTTTCCCTGGCACGAGGGAAGGGACTCTCCAGAGAGAGGAGCTGGAGTGTGTCCCAGGAGTGACCCCTGTGAGCCCTGGACACGGTGAGTGTCTCACTGCCCATCATCCAGCTTGGCCAAGACTGCAGCACTGAGGATACTGATCCCTGCTGCTAATTAGTCCCCAATTATCTCTAACACGAGATTGTTCTCCAATAATCTGTCAGTTACTTGTCTTTAGGAACAGCTTTGGAAAACATCACCTGTGACCACTCACAGGTAGTTTCTTTGTTTCAAATCTCTCACTTTTTCTCCTTTTCTACAGTTCCAGGCGCTAGGGTTTTTTCCAGGTCTATTTTTTTGTTTTAATAGCTGCTGCTAGAGGTGCCACACCTCACCTATAACTGTGCATCCCAGGTGGAATTCATTTCTCCAGCTCACACTGAGCAGTGCTGTGAACAGCTCATCTCCTGTATCTGTGGGAAATCTGAAAACTATGATGGATCCCAAAACAAATGTGCTTGGTTTTTTCCCATTTTGCAAACCTCTGCAAAAACTTCTTGATTTCCATTAAATTCATTTAAGTCATATTTACTGGTTTTTCTTTACAATATTTTTCTTTGTTTGAAGCTATTGTTTCTAACACCTCAAAAAAAATCAGAATGTTGGGGAGGAAATATTGAAAGTTGAACTATATTTTAAGTATTACCCTAAAAACAGTATGATCATAGGTGGAGTTAAGCATGAGTTCTCTCCACAAAGTTTTGTACAATGGTATTTTCATACCCTTCTCTGCTAGGACTATAACTGTCCCTCAAAAAAAACTAATTAAGCCCAAACAATACAAAACAAAATCCTGTGTCATGTTCGAGGAACCTGCTGGGACCTATCTGAGCTACTGTAAGATAATTTAATGAGTACTCATTAAATTAACATCTACCCCCTCAGCAAGTTCAGCAGTGAGAGATATAAGCAGAAGAGCTTTAAATGGCTTTTCCTGCTCTCGGGGCTCCTGCTGTCTCATCTGGCTCAGGCAGCTCCGATTCTGAGCGTCCACACTCTGGGGAAGCCCAGGCTGGCTGCAAAAGAGCTTCACAAGGCTTCATTTTTACTGTAAATTTCCAGCATTAAGAGGAAAAGAAGACCTATTAGCCTGGAGCAGAGCTGCCTGAGGAATTCCAGCTGTTTCCCCACGGGAGGTGTGCACAGAGCTGCACAGTCAGGGTTCCCCACTGCCCTGAACTGGAGGAGGCTGCTCACCCTTGGGGTGTCCCTTCAGCCACCAACCCAGGTCAGGATGCTGCCTCACCCACTCTGCAAGCTTTCACTTGTCCTTGTTAATCCTTGATTTCCCAAATGCAGCATGTTTGTGGAAGGTGGTTATCTAGCGGGGAAAACTCCTTGCTGCCTTGTAAGAGCCCTTGCCCTGTAAATGGCTTTTGTCTTATAGAGCCAGGCTGCAGCCAGAGGGATACAACTGAGACAGGGGTGCAGTCTGATCTTACAGTGGGTTTCATGGGCTGCTCACTAATTACAAATAAATAAATAAGTAAATAAGTATTCTCCTTCTCTAGCAGGTGATTTAGTAGAATGCTGATAGGGATGTATCAATGTTTTATAGCAATACTTAGATGGACACAAAGAAAACTCAGCCAGGTTTAGCGCTGACTCACGTGCCCTGGGTAAAATGGAGATACCTTCCCTTTGAACTTAGAACAGGTTTGTTTTCACCGCCTGCCATGATGTTGGCTGTCAGGATAATGTGCTTGGTTCAAAAGGCATCCACAGACACCAGGCACTGTGAGAAGGCAAACTGCTTGATACATTTTTAATATTAAGGTACTGCAAAACAAGTTACCAGTGTTCAGCATCACCCACTAGCAAACAGTATCAGCAAAATGCATGAGGAATATAATGGCATATTAGAGTCCATCACTATGGTAAGGACACTCACCCTCTTTTAGAAACCCATTGCTAACACCTCTCACAGACTATAGTTTCTGTCAAAGGAGCATCCAAAAAATAAATTTATTCATGTGCACACTATCCTTATGAATGATACTGAACTGTTTAAAGAAACAGTATGTGTCGAAGAGCTGCAGAACAAACTGAGTGGTGGCGATTAAAAAAGCACTCCCCAAATGCCCTACAAGTCCTTAGCTTCTGGAGAGCCTAAAAGGAATGAAAAACAACAGCTGATGGATCTTGTTTAAGCTTTTTTTTATACCCAAAACGATTCAAGGGACTGCACTGTTGAGCTGCTAGGCCCTCAAGTCTTGGCTCCAGCTGCCACATTTCTGCATTCCAAGTGCAGCAGCTCCAAACTGGGGGACAGCTTTTGGGGACTGTGCTGCTGTCAGCCTCAGAGGTGGACCCTGCCAGGGAAAAAAGGAAGAATTCCAGAGAAACACTTGGCGGGCACGTACCTGCCCTTTGCTACCAAACCTCTCTCAGAGACAGGATTTTAGCTTTTCCTCTGCCAGATTTTCAGAGGCTGTGCTGGAACCATTTGGGAAATAATGCCCGGGGCAGTCTTGCTAAGAACAAACAGATCCTCTGAGCACAACCAGGACACAGCAGAATGGCACAGGGAAATCAAGAAACAAAACTCTGCAGTGAAATTCTGTAGACACAGCTTATCAAAGTCTCGACAGCACTTTTATTGCTGCTTGCAGTAGGACTAAAGAAGACGCTTCCCAAATGATTCTCTCAAAAAAAACAGAGATGAAGACATTTCTATCCTATAATAAGAATTGGAGGGTGGAGGGATTTTTTTTTTTCTGGAAAATAAAGAATATTATATCTCCCCTAGAGTGACAGGAGATAAAAAATTTGTGGACTTGTGTGACAGTAGCACTAATGAGTCTAAACAACAGGTAAGAATAACCATTCCTCCCTACAGAATGTGTTGGTTTGTTCTGGTTTGTTTTGCAGCAACATGGCAGCACTGTGCTCCCACTGGCATAAATTTGGAGCTCAGTAAGTGTGGAGCTCAGGGTATGTGGTTTTCAGAACCCTAACACTAACCCCTTAACCTAACCCCTAAATCTAACCCTTAACCTAACCTGAATCCTAACCCTAACACAAAACCTAACCCTAACACCTAAACCTAAGGGCTAACACTAACCTCAAGGCCCATCCCTAAGACCTAACACTAACAGTAAAGCCTAACCCTTATCCTAACCCTATGAGGAGCAGTAAAAGCAGCCTTGGTTGAGGCTGCACCAGAGCCAGAAGGTGTGCAGGGAGCCATGTTGTGGCAGTCCTGTGTTCCCCTTGGCACGACTTTTTGTTGCTCCCTACAGAATGTGTTTGTTTTGTTCCACTGCTGTGTTTGCCCCTGGGACATTTGTCAGGTTGCTGTCTAGCCAAGCTCCTTACAAGGCTGTGGAAGCAGGGACTCTGAAGCCTGGATTGCTTTGCAATAGTGCTGCATCATTTAGGCTTCTGCTACTGTTAAATCTACTTTTACGAGAGGGCCATAAAGCTTGATGTGGTGAAGCAGGATTGCACCCAATGGCCAGGAGCAGTGCCCATCAGCCTGGAAGGGAAGAGACAGAAGCCATGCCCACAAACACGGCTTAGGGTAAAAAGCAAGTCAGTCTGCTTAAATAAAGCTCACTGTGACACAGAGAGGCTGCTCTGTGACTGACCACTCCTTTTGGTCAGGAGAGCTGAACTACCGTAGCTCTTGAGGAAAAATGAGTTCACTGATTTCTACATAAGTAATTAGTTTTAACGAAGACCCAGATATTTCCTGGCCCATATTTAGTAAAAGGAAACACCAGCAGGCATCAACTAGCCCAGCTTATCCTAGATGCTCCTTCAAAACTCAGTGGAGTTCTTCAGCTTAAGGGAAAAATAGATTGCCAGGCTAGTTGCCTCTCACCCATATACACTGAGTTTCCATCCAGCGTGGTGCCCCAAACCCCTGCCTCAACCCAGTCCTAGAACAAGGCAGCATTGATTTTTACCCATCTTGCAGTCTCCAGTGACCTGGAAGTTCAAGCCCCAGGCTGATGGCAGCAAAAGCTCATAGTCCCAGGTCAAAATCTGCCCAGACAGCCCTGTCAGCCCCTGCCACCTCACACTATCAGGCACTACACCAGTCACCAATAGTAGTGTCTGGGTATGGCATTTTCTGTCTTTACCCAAACTGCAATTCCTATCCAACAGCTCTGCCCAGTCCTAAATCCAATCATTGTCTAAGTCCAGTCAGTGCCTCTAAGGCCCAAACACCACGTTCAACCATATCGTCCCCAAGAAGGAGCAAATCCTGCCTGTCCAACACCAAAGAGAAGCTGGTGGCCCATCTTATTTGGTAGATTTCTGTCACAGTCACACTTCTGCTGATTCTTTGTCGCAGTATTTCTCCTCCTGCCTCAGGAATTCATAGACACAGAGGAGCTCATTGCCTTCACCAGCTGTGAAGGAACATGCATGACTTCCAAAAAAGAGAAAGGCGTGGGCTGAACAGTAGGAAGCATCCTGTTCTCTAAAGGGTATTTCCATTCAGCTGCTGAATCAGGGAACACTTTCAGATTAGTGCTGCCACTGTTTGGAACACATATCTTAAATGATATTGATTTCCAAGGCAATGAGCTAATTTGTTGAATACTTTGCCACTTACAGTGTTTTACATGGAGTTGTCATCATCATCTTTCCGGTGGCATTTGGAAAAGCCACGTTCTGGAGAAACAAGCTCTCAGGGAACACGTGAGTGCTGGGCCACCTTCCATCGTTCAGCTACAGCCAAGGAACACTTAGTCATTGATCCATCTTTGTGACGTTTGTACTGAGCTGCACAGTCAGATGGATCCTCACAGTTACCATCTCTGAGGGACTCACAGCAGCACACATCAACCTTCAGATGCCTACACACATCGGAGACCAGAAGAGCCCTGTGTTCTCTTGTCCTGCAAGTGAGGCAGCTGAAGCACAGGCCATGGCTGGTGTCACAGCAATCTACACCCTTCATTTCTCTTTGCAGATCAAAGGAGCCAGTCCTGACACAGAAGATGAAGGGTTTTGTACTTCTGAGCTATGGGCATATCCCTTGAAGCCAAGATGCAGAGCATGGAGTTAAAGACATTTAAAGTCTTTCTGCACAGCAAACCCATACCTGACAAAGCAAAGACCCAGGAAGCAAGAATTGCCTCAATTATGAACGACAGTTCTCACCAAAAAACGCCTCCAAAGCGTGGAATATATACCTCCCAAATCTGATGCTCATTTCAACAGAAATAGCTGCTGCTGTGAGGGATCCACTAAAGGAAGATACAATTTCAAGGCTACTGGCAGCCTTAGCCACAGCACATCTCTACAAAGCTTGACACAAACAGGGCTGTAATTCCAGTCTTGTCATCTCTGTCATCCTGAGATGACTGCATTTCCAACCGCACAGGGAATTCAAAAGTCACCCCCAGCATCTGCTTCTTGACTGTCAGGAGCCATCCAGAGAGAGGCCTTGCTATCTGCAAGTTTCCTTACAATTTAACCTGGCTCAGGGCAAACAGAGATCAGCTCATTTTTTTTAATTAACCGCTCTACCCACTGATGTGCCCAGGCCAATGCAGTTGCTGATGGCAGCACGCATCAGCAGCTCTGATTATTCTGACCTAGATGAACACGTGAAACAGTTTGACAAGAACTGTGCTGTCAGAGGATTTACCCAAGAGGCAGCTGCATGGCGGGGCTTTGGGTTAGATGATAGCTTGAACAGAAAAAACTTGCTCAGAAGAAAACATTTCCAACTGACCTACAATGCAAATATGATCACTTCTCAGACAAAAGCATGCAAGAGAGCTCAGAAAATACTGCTCTCCTGCTGAGCAGAGCTAAAGTTCCTGGGGTAGTTACCTTTTTACACACAGTGCCTAAAGGCAGCACACAAGTGCACATTCAGAGGCGTGTTCCCAGGACCAATTGATTGGAAATGTGCTAAGACACAACTTCTTCTGAATTGACCAAAAATTCATGTAATACCATGACATTTTTTTCCAGTAGGAAGGGATTACAAGAGTCAGAGGCCAGTTTTTATTTATACACACAGAAGCACACAGTGTATGTGCACATGTACACCCACCGCTGTAAAAGAGTCTCTCACAGCCCAAATTGAAGGATTAGTTCAGGCTTTCTTTAATGTGGCACCAACTGCTGACACTTCCTTTGTCAGTGTTATCATGCACTCTGGATTTGCTGCGAGCAGGAGCTGCCAAAACCCTTCTGCTCAAACTCTCCACACTCCCTTTTGCAATTCCTGCCAATCCCTCTTCCACACAGCACACTGACACCTCGACCCACACCCACAGCAGGACCTCAATCCAAGAGCCAAAAGGAAAGGGTTTTCCAGGCAAAGTAACAGATCAAACAGAAACAGAACAAATCCTACAAAGAATTTATCTCTGCACAGAACTTTCTGCCGGCAGCAACCCCAGTTTATAAAAGGAAACATCTTGCTTGGATCAGCTTGGAAAGAGATGATCAGCCTGGTGTCTGGGTTGTGCACTGTGCAGAACTTCTAAGATGCTTATCTTTCTACAAGTACCTGTTTTCAGAGCAGACTTGATTTATGGCTTCATTGACATTGCATTGCAGCATTACAGCAGTGGGGGACAGTGACAAGGCAGCAGCAGAGCCTGATCACTGCAGGCAGGAGGAGTCACAGGGATGCTGAAGGATGAAGTGGTCATATGCACAGAGGTGGGAGAGAACACAAGGAGCAGGAGGGCATCTTACAACCTTAAAAAAGGCATCAGTACCACTACTAGCACCCTGTTCTCTTATTCAAGACCTTGTTCAAACACGTCTCAATGATGCAAACCCCGTCATCGGTGGTATAATGCCCCACACCGAATTTTTGAAAGTTAGCAGCACTCTTTGGCCATGAACCAGTGATGCTGCACAAACATCAGTGATCCAAGGGCAGCTATCAGGGAAAATGTACACTAAAATTATGAAAATATATAATTATCAGATATACGGAGGTAGACTCAAACCCTGGAAAATTCTTTTACTTATGGCCAGTGTAACTCCCAAACAATTAGTCCTACTAATATCCTTATCCTCTCTCAGCTATTCAAAATTTAGATACTCGCCCAAGCTCTTCACTCAACTGGTAGTAAGATTAATTGATATGCTATATGCACCTCTAAGTGATAATTCCAGTTATAAATACCAACATGCATTCTGTCACACTAAATTTGATATGCACCAGTGATCACATGAATTTGAAAGTGGTTTGTCTCAGCATCCATCATAATTTGGAGTCTTCAAAAAATAATAAAAAAAAAAAGTATTACAGAACTGTTGCTATTTTGCCCTGAAATTTGTGGTAGCTGTCTCCCTGCAACAGACATATCAGCCATACTTTTCCTAATATTTTTTCCTGGTAAGTGCAGTTGTCCAACGAGAACTGTAAAGTGATCTGTGCTTATCTTCCCTGACTATTGCAAAAATCAGGTCCTTCTGAAACAAAGTCCTCTGCAAGATGAAATTAAACCCAAACTTGTGGGCTTAATTATATTACTTTGAATGGAGTATTGATTGTAGCTAATTTTATCACCCATTTTGAGGGTTTGCTTGCTGGCTGGCTGTCACTTTGATAAATGGGAGCCAGTGGATATCTGAAGAGGGACTGATATTTATAGTTCAGAAAATATCACCACAGAGCTTATGATGAGAAGTAGCCCCCCCTCTTTACAAACAACCACAGGATCAATTAGGTTTGATGAGGCACAGGAACACCTACTGTAAAGCAGATGGTCAGCTCAGAATGTCTGGCTACCTCAAATGGCATTTTCCAACAGTCTTTACAGCTCAGGTGAGTTTGGCCCCTGCATGAGCAGCAGCTGCCACTTGGAATTTTAGCAATATCCCACTGCAAAGGCCCCCAGGACAGTCAGGCCATTTAGTCAGGACAGTGACCATCCAAAGGGTGAGGGAGAGACGCGAGATAAGATCGTTCCAGGAGCCAAATCAGCAGTCTGGATTTCAGCATCAAACACTGAGGCTGTCTGTTGGTCAGATTTGGGGAATTATTCTTTATATTTTCATAACTGCAGTTAAAGTTTTTATGACTGTAGAGGATCACAGGGATCAAAAAGCATTTGTTAAAACACTTTACTTTATTACAGAATGTGAACAAAAGTGCTGTAATTCTGAGATTAATTTCAGGCACTATAGGGCCACCAAATCCTAGTATTAGGGCTGTGCCTTATATTTCATCCAAATCTTTTCTTTGTAGACCATTACATTCAGCTCAATTTGCATATCAAGCCCACTTAATGATGTCCAACAGCTATGACTGAAACTGATAAATGAGGAAGGGACCACAAGGCACAGAGATGGTGGCATAGTTGTGCCATGAAAACAACCACCTGATGATTGATTAGCCACTACTTTGGTTTTGAATGAAAGGTATTCATACACGTGACCATTTCCATTGCAAATATCACAGGGATTATCACTCTTAGTACACAAGGATTATATTTATTATGATTCTTGTAGTCACAATAGCAGGATTATCATATCAGACGAGTCTCAATTTGCCTGCCTCCCCTGACTTTCTGGTTCTAATGAGCCATCTGGGTGACCTCCTTCTCCACAACTGCCCTCACAGCAGCTTTTAAATACACACAGCCAACAATAAAGTGACTGCACAGAGCTTCTGCCAAAGGAAAAGGAGAAGAACAAGGCAAAACCAAGCTGAGTGAGCAAATGTCACCAGCAATATCCCTACACACTCTCAAACTACCCAGTACCTGGCAGATTTCTTGCCACACAGCCACAGCAGAGTGGTGTGTGCAGGCAGAACATCTCCAGCAATAGCAGGCAGGCTGCTGTTCTCCTGCAAGAACAGCAGCAGTGCAGGCAGGGAGCCCTCAGAAAAAACAGGCACTGCCATTCTGCAGCCCACCGTGGATCATCCACCGTGACCACAGTGACAGAAACAGACAGCAGAGGACTGAGCTCTAGTGGAAAACATGAAACAAAATAAAGTGAGGAGTGAGACAAGAGGGGGAAAAAAAAATCTTGATATTTTAAAAAGAGATAGGGAGAAGTGGGAGAGAAGAGCACTAAATACACAATGTTGAACTGAGGGAAAGAAGGGGACAACTGCAGAGGAAAACAGAATGAAAAAAAAAATAATACCAGAAGAATAAAAAAGCGCAAATGAAAAACAAGAGAAGAAATGATTAAAGGAAAGAATTAAGGGGCTTAGTGCAGTAGCTTTATTATTCTCCGAAAGCTCCTTTAGTACTAATAACAGGGGAGATTAAGAGTATTTCTTTCAACTATCAAATTTAAGAAATATTTCCTCCTACTATCTTTCATTCCAAATCTAATTTCCCCAAACATTAAATCAGAGCTAGGAAAGACTTTCATATTAGACTAAAACTGGGATGAAGTCTGGAATAGACATCAAATAGCAGCATCTTGAATAAGGCATTGTCGTTTCTGAGGAGATTTTTGTTTTCTTGCTTATTTGCATTCTAATATCAGACTTTGAATTCTGAAAATAAAGGCAGTATATTCCACCAATGTTGAACTCCTTCCCTTTGCAAGGTGCATCAATTCTCCCACTGAAGTTAGGAAAAAGAACTTCCACTGAAGGTATAGAAGCAAAGCCACTGACCCTGTCACAGCAAGCCTAAATCTGCCTTTAAAAACCTTGGGCTGCACCTGGTCTCTCACATCTATTTCCCAAGAGATCTCCTTGCTCACCAGCTCTAAGCACAGACATGGAAGGGTTCACAGGTGACTCCCTCAGAACCCCAATATCTCCTGCAGAAGCTGCATTTGGAGCTCTATCAAAAAACCTTAACAGGGTGAGGCAGGAATTTTGGCCAAACATTACCACGATGCAGGAAATTCTGACACAAAGAAGTGTTTTCTTCAAATTGAACAAAAGTCAAAGGGTGAGTTTCAAGATAAACTGTGGAGAAAGCATTTTTTGTTTCAAAATGTAGTTATCATCTAAACATTTGTGAAGGAAATGGAGGCACTGAAAATTTAAAAAGTCTTTGGAATTCTCAGGATTTCCAGCACCTTCCAGGAGAGGTGCTGCCAAGGCCAGAGCAGGGCCAACTGCCCAAAATCCTGCTACAGAAATTGAGGATGGAGCAATGCTACAGAAGTACAACACTGATCTCCAACTTTCAAAACCGTGGTTTTTCACCACCAGTTTCCTCATTTGTACCTTCACCTTTCTGCACCAGAAATGCAGCAGCAAGTCCAAAGTGTTGGAGCATACCAGTGGAACACACAATAAATTGACCCTTACCCATTTTCTGGGATGGCTCCCCTCCTTTTGGAGAGTCATTTTTGAAGACAAACTCCTCTGAAGCAATAGAAACCACATCCATGACTGGAGAGCATAGGCCAGTCAATAAAATTAATGGTTTATATATTAAAACAAATTAAATGCCAGAGTCCTGTGCCTATCACGTGAACATGCTCAGATTCATTAATAGCAACTGGTCGATTCCCTGAAGTACATGCTGGGATAATAGAACAAATGCATTTGTACTGACAGTCATTGGTAAATGGCTAATCAATCCCTCAGTGCTGCTTAATTAGCGACCGCAGGAGACCCTTTTAATTGGCATCTGATACTTGATTTGAACAGACAAATAAAGTGCCACTCAACCCTTTATTGCCAGTGACCCCTTTTTTTTTTCCCTATTAACTCCACTGTAGCTCCTGAAGAGCATTCCTGAAGACCAGACCGAATGACCAGCTCCCTGTCACAGACTAGCCTGACACCCTGAAGTATTTTATCATGATTTCAGTGCTGATGTTGCATTGAAACACTGCATATGATCTGCTGGTTACTCAATATGGTTTATATTAATACAAGTTGTAGACTGTCACTGTTCAGAGAGTAGGTAGTTACAAGGAATGCATTGGTTTCATTGTAACTGGAATAATTTATTATTGAGCAAGCAAGTTCAACAATCACTATAAAAATCAATTTATAATTTTTATGCACTTCATCTGGGCTGAAAAATGGTTTTGCTCTCCACTATTTTCTGACTAGACCTCTTCGGCAGAAAAAGGGGGAATAAAGCTTTTAAAATTGCAGTTTGGTCAGCAATGCACTCTGGAAATCGAGATTAAAGATGACAGTTTTCAGATGTGTAAGTTATGCTTACTTTGTTTTATGGACCTAAGGCCACCACGGTGCCAGGCAGTCCCTTGGCAAAGAAAATCATCCAAAGGTTAAAGAAAGAAACATAGTTTGACAGAGTCAGCCAAAAACACAGGTGGACTTGCATTAGCTGAAAAGCTATTCTGTTTACTCCTTCAAATCACCCATTCACAAAAGGTAAGCTCGTGGTTATTAAAAGTTTCAAGAGCAATGGCAGTTTTGGAGGAATTAAACAAAGAGTACTAAAATCTTCAGTGGCTGTGCCTGCAATTGCTATGCAAGACACAAACCACACACCTTCCCAGTAGCATGAAATCCAATTAATACAGTCCTGGGAAGACTCAGTGCTCCAGTTCTGATGAAGATTTAAAGGTGCAATGACAGATTGTAAGAGTTAGCTGGGACTCACATCCTTAAAGACCTTGTTAATACTGGCAAGATTTACTTAGCACGTGTCCAGCTGGTCAAGTTAAAGGGAGAGTTCATCATCCCTATGGACAGGAGTATCTGATTTGCATTGTATCACCAGGCCAGGCAGAGGGAGGGAGGCACAGGCATCTGGCAAGATCCTGTTCAGCCAAGTTTACTCAGAGTGTGACACTAGGACATCAGCCTCAGAAGGAGATCCCACCATCACTCACCTCCGAGCTGTTCAGGGTGTAATAAATCTGTCACCACACTGCCCTGTTCAAAACCAGGCCCAGCTGCTCAGTTCTGGGGTGCTTCTCAGCTCCATGTGCTGTGCTGCACCTACAAAATTAACAGCCACACCTGCCAGGATCCCAGCCTCCTGTCACCACCACTTAACACATGGCTTCACATAACATAGGCATTTATTAAAAGGGCCTCTGAGTTATCCTTAGCAATGATTAGCTTTGATGAAATGCCCCCCAGTTCACAATCAGCACCTAGCTTTGTGATTTATCACTAAGCCAGTTTATCATGTTACAATCACCCTCTAATACTTCCCAGTCTGAACTGTTGTGCAGTTTAGAGTTACACATACTCTGATGCTATTTACTTCATTTTTATAATTTTCAGCCTTTTGCAATCACACACGCTGGGAGGCTGTTGCACCAACAGTGGAGATGGGTGAGGAACACAGTGCAAAGCCAGCCACACGAATGGCATTTCCTGCTAGACAGGACCTCTTGCTTTCTGCACTGTGCAAGGTCACAGCCCCGTGTTTGACATGTGGCTCCTTAAGCCAGAGGGAAAGGGCGTGAGAAGACACTGTTTGAAAGAACAAGTAGCTCCACAAAAATACCCAAACCTATTTTACAGGTAAAGGAAGAAGTGTCTGTGTTGGAGTAACTTTGAACCCTGAAGCTGGTGGCAGATAATACACAAAAGTTCAGTCTTTGCAGGATCATTTATCACCTGTGACTGTGGCTTGCAGTGAGAAAAGTTCAACCTGTGTAAAGCATCAGCAGTACTTTCCTTCTGCACAGGAGGGTGGTACCTCTCAGGGAGTTTTAAGTGGATTTTCAATGTTTTACCTATCGAACTATTTAATACAGACACATTTTTCAGAGAGGCTTAAAACATGAAAGACATAGAGGAAGGTTCCAATTTGAATTAACTAAGCATCTTCCTCCCTCTTCCTACTAGCCATAGGTTTCCTCTTAGGCAAATCCACCAAGCCTGTAACTTCAATGTGGGAGGAAACACAGCTTCATATGGAAAGGGGAAGGAAGGGATATGATCATAATTTAGACAGATTTGATTTCCTTGTTCACCATCAAAGACAACCACAAATTTTTTGTCTTAGAACATTTACCAGAGGACAGGAGTTAGGCAACAGCAGCAGGGAATAGGAAGCAAGAGAATTTCAAAGAACAGAAAAGTAAGCAGAGCTTAAGGTAAACAAGTTATCTTTTAGAAGAAAGGCTATCACTTTAGAAGAAAGTGATATAAGAAGGTTTTGGAGAAAAAGAAGTACAACTGTATATATCTTTATTTTCAAGTGGAAAATTCTGCTTCCTATTCCAGCTCAGAAGCTGAACCTTTGTCACTGAAAGCAGAAAAGTTATGGTTTGGAAGCGTTGCTGCCTTACCCAGGGAAATTACAGTTTGGCTGCTCTGTGTTTTCACTTCCTTCTGAGGACCGGGACTCAGCTGGACACAAACATTAATGACACCTCAATTTCTCCTTATCACAACCAAGAGGACCATGTTATTCTTAAAGGAGTCTCCCAGCTCAGGAGCTCCAGCCATAACAGAGATGAGAAAAATGAGTTCACTAAAGGGAAATGCCTCCAAAACACTACCAGAGCTATTCTGTAAAGAACAGTGATTAGTCAAGACCCTTTAACTCATGGAATGAGACGTTTCTGCTGAAAGGCATCCAGCCAGGCTGGAGAAACAGCTGTCACCTCCGTGCTGCTTCATCAGCTACACCCAGAGCAAAGGGAATCTGTGTCCATTGAGCAGGGTGTCCCTGGTTCTGACAGGTATAAGCCTTCCAGCAGAGCCCTCACCAACACAGAAACACATCTGCCAGCTCCAGCCTCCTTGCAGAAGACACAATTAGATTTGGGCATTATTGAATGAATGTCACTCCCAAACTTCATCTCTGCCTGCATCCTTTCCAAATCAGCTCAAGGGCTGTCTCTACAGCTACACCATTTAGATGGCAATGGAGCAACAACAATATGATCAACACCTGAAGGAAGGCTTGAACAGTCTGAAAATGCAATTACTCCAAAGCTGGGCACAGATCTGTACCAATTTCTTCCCCATCAGATCAGAGAGAAAGCTCTGCTTTCAGATTGTGCAAAGTAATTTCCTCTGCCTAGCTTTCCCCCAGCAGCACAGTGATGAAACTCCACAGCTCCTGAGGGAATGACTGCAGTGCAGTTGGAAGATGCAGCTCTAGGATGCACAGGCACGTGTCTCAGCTTTCATCTGGCTGGCACAGGCTGGGAGCTGGGAAGCTTCAACAGGGCACTTCTGAAACAACCACTGGGTTCCACCTGGATATTCCAGGGATATTTTTTATTCAGCACCTTGGGGATGGCACCATCACAAGGGCCCTCAAGATCTGAGCAGTTTAGAAGAGAGCCAGCTGCAGGGATGCTGCATCTCTTCGATCTCACCTCTAAATACCACGGTAAACTTTGAAGAGCAATGACAGGCCAGCACTGCTCTGACACTGAGACATTTCAGCTTTGAATGCACTTTGCCCTGACAGCTTTAGCCAGGGAAGGCTGCAGAGGGGGAAATGATACTGCATACAAAGAGGGATTTGTCTGTCACAGAGTTAGGGTCTGTATAATTTAAAGTCATGCATACTTACGCTGCCTGGATTTTGTTGTTATACTTTCCAAGGGCTTTTTAAATGGCTCCAAGAAACATTAAGGGGAAGAAAAATAGCCTGAGATCTGGACTCTCCAAGATATTTTAGCATTAACAGATTAGAAAATTACCCAGGGAGGGTCAGAAATCATTCCCTAAGTAGTCTCAAAGGCAATGAAATAAAACCCACTGAAAGACAAATAGGAACATGAAGGCCTGAATATCACTATTTCTGCTTTAATCGGATCCCTGAGAGACCCAAATCTACTAATACTAAATAGCAATAAACAATAATAGCACTTACATGGACCTATTCAACTCTGAGGTGTTACAGGCACTCATTTATGAGTGCATAGCACATCAAAGAGATAGGTACTATTCTTCTGTATCACCAATATTAGTTAAAATTGGAATTTCTGTTCCGGAAGAAGTGCTCTTGGAGTGTAGTTTCTCTTCCAAGCCATAATAATTCTCCTAAAAACTGAACTTCATGGGCATTTTTAAACACACTTTGCTTCATTTTAGCTTAAAAATCATGAATATAATTGATTCCAGTATCAGGTCTGTTCCACAACTTTGCAGCTCTAAAAGCTGATCTTCTTCAGATACTCCATTTTTCTTTCAAAATCTAGTTTCACCCAACTGCTACATACTGCAAAGTTGAATTCTGACAAAGCAGCTTTTTCCAGAAGAGAAATGTGCTGGTCAGAAAGAAACTGCTGCAGCAGGAAGGACCATGCACAGTTACTCACGCAGCACTTCATTTTCCAAATAAAATACAATCAGATTTTACTACACGACCAAAATTTGAAATCCAGACCAACTTCACAAATTAACAAGGATGAAAAAAACCTTTGGCTGCGCAGAGACCGCAGGCAGCAGAGCAGCACGATAATTTTGTCCACAAAAATGTCCACAAACACAGCTACCACAGAGGCTGACTTCACGTCACCCAGCCAAGCTAAAGCCAAGCCATTATCCCCCATCACAGGGAATTCCTTCTCTCAGAGCACTTGCCCAGCACATGATTGGTTTGCAGTGATTAGTGCTGGGAACCACGAGGCTGATTCAGAAGTTATTAAAAACACACACACACTCACACAAATTAGCCTGTCTTAATTACGTCTTCATCAAATGCAATCACAGTGGCTGGAACTTTAAGCTCGTCACCTTGTGCATCAAAAGGAAATGCAATCCTTCCGACGAAATGTTTACCAAGCTGAATAACCCAGAGCGGTGGGAAACCAGTGTCACATGAAAAATTAAGAGCCGTGATGTTTCTAAAAGCCTTCCAACAGTGGGGGGAAAAGCAATCAAAATGCATTAGCAGAGGAGGGTATTCACACCTCCCCCCAACCCTTTTTTAAGCTATAAAAGCAAACTCTGCATGAGCAAAGCAGATAAAGCTTGAATGGGCAGGATTAATTAGAAAACAAAATAGTAATGGGAAAAGCTGCTGTGCTTTTTTTTTTCCCCCTGCAATTTTTAGTTCAGCAAGTGGCCACTTACAAAACCCAAACAAAGCACTCAAAAAACCCTACCATAGGATGACATCTCCTTGTCTTTCTCTGAGTAATGAACCTATTTTCTTCTCCCTTGAAGATAAGACAACTTTTGACTATGAGAAATATAGGAGAAAGTTTTCTATTATACGTATAGGTCAGCTAGAGTACAGAGGCAGAAAATTGCAGTACAGCAGTGATACAAAGTTGTGGAAGATAAGTTTTCCAGATGCTTTGCTACACACTCTTCGCAGATTCTAGCATTTCAAGGGCAGCTTCTGGAACTGCCAAGAGATAAGAAAAGTCCCTGACTGGAGTTCATTGATGTCATAGATAAAGGAAGGAATGGATCACAGGGGTGGTGGAGAAAGGGGAGTGGAGGAAGGAAAAAATGGAAATAAACTTTTTCTACTCCAGTGCAGGGGTAAGTGAGGATGGGGAGGGAGAAGGCTGGCCAGGAGGCACCACGGGCTATTTGTTCAATCTAGCTGCCACTGAACCTGAAACTTCAGATCTTGGCACTTTTTGTTCCCCTGAAGCCGATGGATATCGAGCAAATTTCTAACATTGTGCCCATGTTCTTGACCACGCCAGGAGGATTTGAAAGCAAGGTGTCAAATCATGAAGCTGCTTAAGCAACAGATGAGTCAAGGATTCTGTAAGACAGAAAGCAAGACTGGGTGCCACCAAGGCAGAATAAGAGATGGCTGATTAGCTGTGAGCTGAGAGGCTGTGCCACAGCATCTCTGTTTCACAAACATCATCCCAGTGTGACAGGATGACATAAGGGAATTCTTCAACAATAGCAAAGAAAGGAAGAAAATTAAATTCCCTGTCACTCAGCTGTAAGTGGTCTAATGAAGTGACAAGCAGATTTCCCAAAGTAAAAATAAGGCATGCCTGTGTCTGAGTAAGGACCAGTAGACTGGAACGTGAAAGAAGCTTGTGAGCACAAATGCTGAACTAGAATAATCACCTCTTCTAACAAAAAACCAAACCAAACCAAAAATAAGTTTAAAAAAAATTTAAAAACACAAACAAAAACACTACCCTCAAAACCCACAACCCCCCACCCTCTCCACCCTCAAACAAACAAACAAAACCAAAACAAAACAAAAACCACCAAACAACCAAACCACCACCTCATCAAAATTTTCTAGCGAAGCATGTTTCCTTGCCCAGGCAGCAGGAGGCCGTGTCCCAGCAGCAGCACTGCCCCAGCCCCGGGGCAGCACCCCGGGCTCAGCAAAGGTCAATCCGCAGCCCAGCCTGGGCTGGAAGGCTCAGCTCTGCTGGAGTGTCCCGGGGAAGCAGCCCCTCCTTCCAGGACAGTGCAGAACTGCAGCTCTAAATCTCTCTGGTCTTGATTCAGCTTCTCTTTTCCCGATGGACAGATTCTTTTTTGGTGGACAAACTTCCACAGAACCTCTCCAGATTATTCGCTGCATTAGGGCAATTGGTGGGCGCATCCAGGGCTGACAGAGCTGGATCTCTTCCAGAATCCTCCAGTCAAGCAAATCCAGCCCTCTACACTTAATTAAACTGCAAGTAAAGCGCTAATAGGTTTGTTTCATCACCAGGGTGCCCCACCAGCCCAGAGTTTTGCTTCCAAATGACCTAGCCAGAAACCACAGGCACTCAAGTGATCTGTTATTAGGAGTATTTATCACTAGGCAGGTATTTCAGCCACCAGCTCTCGGAAGTGTGCACGATGGGGAACTGAAATCTACAGCAACCTGTCAGGGCTTGGGGAGAGGTCTTCAAAGCAGCGCTGACCCCACCGTGCCCCAGCAGGCTCACCTGGATCCTGGCCTGGCCCATAAAAAGGTCTCACACTAATATATAATATATACTATATCATATAGAGTATGTAGCTAATTAGAAAATGTTTCCATTTACATGTAAGCAACGCGGTTTTGTGGGGGGTTTTTTGGGTTTGTTTTTTTTCCCCCCTCAGAGACTTATCTGAGTCCTGTTTCTGAGTACACTCACTGCTTTCACAGAGAAGCAGATCTGAACTCAAAGTGCCTGTGGAAGTTTCATTTCCTCCAGGTTGTCTTATTTTCCTTTCACTCGGGTACACATCTGAATCGGCTCAGGAAGCTGAACATGATTCTGGGAAGAGGCACCAAGGACAAGGCAGTTTGGGGAATTCATTTTAACACCAAGTAAGGACATCTTTTCATTAGTTATCTTCTTGGAACTATTCACACAACAGCAGCTCATGACCTGTGTAAATGAAAACAAAGGGTTTGTTTTCATTTTTCATTCATTTTAATTCAGAGTCTGTAGTCTGATCAGTTTACAGTATGGTTTGAGATAAGCCACAAACACTCCAAGTTTATTTACAGTGACAGATACTTCCAATGTTGATAGCTCTCACAGGTACTTTCCGTAGCAATTGCCCTTTTGTAAACTAACAAAAGAAAATAAGCAAAACTAACAAAGGAAGAAGTGTCACTTCGGGCCACTTCCAATGCCGTGAATTACACAAGGCTGAATTCAGCTGGAACACATCCCGTAAGGATGCATTAATTCCACACACTTCAAACCTAGCAACGTCGAACAGATTTATCAGGAATAGACAATTCAGAATGTAAGAGTGATTTAAGATGGTGCAAAGGGGCACATAAGCTGAGCCTCTCCTTAACTAGCCAATTTTTTTCAGCTGAGCTATCACTGACTGTGGCATATTTCATTACTGTGGAAACCCTCCTTGGAAATAACATAAAAGGAGAATGCCCATTCCCAGGCCTCTGTTAAAGAATCTGTTACAAGTTTCTTTAGAGCAAAAGAGGACTTCAAGTACTGGGATTTTTTTTCTGTAGTCCCCCCAGAAATTAAGAGACATTCTTTTAACATTTTGATGTTGAGGAGGGAGCACCAACAAAAGCCTCGGCACCATTTCCACAAAGTTAATGATTTAATTGATCTTCTGAGCTCAGGTAACACCCTAAAGGCTGAAGACCTCCAGCAAATGTAGAAACCTTCAGAAAAATCTCAATTTTGTCATCTACCTAGATAGCTCCAGGGCAACCCCACTAACAAGGCTAGATGACTCTGAGACATTTTAACCCCGAGCCCTTGCACGGTGGCGCTTTGATCATGCCCATCATCAGGGCATTGTTTACATCTAACCTTAGCATTTGCCCTTTCTCAAAGCTGAGATAGGTTAGAGACGATGGAATTGGCTCCCTGTTCACAACATTTATCGACCTGAAGAGGTCATTATGATAGACTGCAAGTCCACCAGGTCTCTGCACTCCAGCTCTGATTTCCATAAGGTTATAGATTTTGTGATTACAGCTGCTCTGTAGAGGTGCATTTAGCTAACAATTGCAGCCAGGTACCCGGCGGAGCCTGGCTGAGAGCAGAGCCTGCTGAGCAGTCTCGGTGCCGGCTCTGCTGTGAGCTATTGCTGAGCACTTGGTCTTTGCAGAAACACAGAGCATTTGCCCATGTGGGCAGAGATGAGGCAAATTCAGGCTGGAGACCTCCAGCCTCAGCTACACACCTCCATCCAGCCCCAAGACATGTAACAAGGCCGTAAAAAGGCCCTGACAGCACTATTCTGACCATAGACCGTAGCTAAGTTGGTGTCCAGGACTGCCTTTAACATTTCTACCTCTGTTCACCAGGCCAAAATAAAGCACTGCCAGACATTCAGAGTCCACTTTCACCTCCACATGATGGCCTGTGAATACTGAACTGGCTTCTATTTCAGGAAAAAGGATGGGCCTGAATGCCTCAAACTGCATTTTTCTCTCTTATAATGAGATCCATGGGTCTAACAAGAGATATCAGCCCCACCTAACACACTTGCCCACGTTTTCTCCCATTGTTACTTAGACAGATAAATGTCCATCCCCAAAAAGATCAAGGCACTAACAGGATGAGATACTGGCCTATACCCTGGTTGCTTGTCACAGTATTTTAACTTGTGTCTTACATGGTATTTTTATTTGCTTGTAAAAAAATATTATAAAACTAGATTGAGTTTTCCTGGGGAGGAAAAAAAAAAATTACAGAGACCAAAGTATTGCCAGAGAGCATTTTTCCTCCGCTGAGAGGAAATTTTAAGGTTTCTAATCACAAGACCTTTTAAAAACCATCAACTGTTCTCAGAGGAAAGACACAAATCTTCACTTTTATTTGCTAACTTGATTGGTATTTTATTTTGCTTTCAAGATTCTGCTGAGTCTGCTTGGCTCATGGCCAAGGGATGCATTTTGCCTCTCTATTTGTATCGAGTTAAGAATGACCATATTCAAGTTGATGGGGAATAGGCTGGTAGAGGAACAGAGGATTAAAAAAACCCATTTCCTTAGCAACATTTCTTTCTTTGGGACTTCTGAAGCTCTGGTTTTCAGTACCACTCCACGCTGACACAAACTTTCTGCCTCTTGAACTTAATCAGATCTGAGCTGTGTCAACACGGAGTTTCAAATTCAGACAGAGTAAATTGCTCTGAACCTCACCTTTCTTACAGCCTGCCCTGAAGCTGACAATGCTTCATATTGCAGGAGATCATTACCCAGAGGAACCCGTGGCACTTAATGTGGATGAACCATGCCCCAAAGGACACCTGGACATTTCCAAGCCGCATTTTTTATTCAACTAGTGACATCCTTAATGAAGGCCAACTGAAATCTGAATCTCGGATGTGCCTGTTTTTCAAAAACAAAGACCATTATCTCCAAGCAGACAGTGCATCTGATCAGGGTACAAAAGTTTCCGTGCTTAACATAAAACCTCTGGTAGGAATGAAGACATTCCTCTGTATTTCTCTGCTCCTAGAGCAACTAATTAGTGCTCAGAGCTGTGTTCAAACACCTTCCCTAATGCAGCAGACACCAGCTATTGCTTCACACTGAACTTCTCCTAAGCCTAAGATCTGTAATGTCTGCTTCTGTAACTAAACAGAGTCAAAGATAAATCCCTTCTCAGAAGGAGAAAAAAAAAATTGCCAAAACACAAGGGGGTTTAATTAGGAAACAACTCCTCATTAATCAGTAGTGGTATGAACATGTAAAACCACACAGAGAGTTCTTAGCAGACAAGCCTCAGGAATGAGAGGACCTGCCCTTGACAGGTTTGTGGTTACTCTGTTCTCAGCAGAGAGCAGGAGCAGCCAACACCCGGTCACAGTGGTGAAAACTAGGAGGAACCTTACATGATCCAACACGTTCTTTAGGAGAATTCACATGCTTATATTTTGATTTAAACCTTCAGTGTGGGGTGTGAGGTTTACACACGTTTGTCTTGAGAGCCTGAGGTGCTGTTAATCCATTTACACAAGCCTGATCGACTGTTAATTACTGCAGTCTAAACAATTGGGAATAACATGTTCCAGATCCATAGTCACCCTCTTCTCATTAGCTAGGTAATACCTGGCCCACCACTACCAGCCTAACAGAGGATCATGCTTTTTATAATTTCAGAGATATTGCTCACAAACTCAAACTTGCATACAGATGGTTGCAGTACAAGCCACAGAACGAGGAAAATAAACAGGGGTGCAACAACACTGCAAATCTTCTGTTTGCATCCATTTTGCCACTTTGAAACAGGTGTTCTGCTGGGCTTCCCCACTGGATATGCAACTCACTAATTACCAGATTTGTCTCAGGACCACTGGCACTAATTAACACTGCAGTCTAATTAATCAGAAATTTAAATTCCATGGAACAGCTTTTGTGCAGCTCTTTCTGTTAGGCACAATGGAAGACATTTTTTGTTGTTTGGTTTGGCTTTTATGACAGTTGTTTTCGCTTTGAACTAGTAGAAAGATTAATAGTCTTGATATGAGTAGAATTGATGACTTTCTATTAAACACCTTTTTGTCTTTATGCGTTTTTTTAAATTATCGTTGTTCTTACCAAGCTCAAACACATACCCTCACCTTGCTTTTTATTTCATTCTCAAAACACAGTGTTTTTTTCACATGGGATTAATCAATATGTTAACTGTTGCTTGCCATATATCCTTCCATCTCTAGCCTATGAGCAGGCTGGGCTTAACCAAGGAGTCAACCTGCCACAGATTTTAAAGACTGAAATATCTGCAATTCCCTCCTGGTCAATATTAATTTCAGTCCCATGGGAGAGAAACACCATTATTTTAATTTTTTTTTACTAATGCAATGATTTTTGGAAGATGTGAAAGAATATGAGTACTGATTGCTTCAACTAAAAAAAAGAACTACGGTGACATACATAACAGATGATGAATGCTACCTGCTTTAAATAATCTTCTTTCCCTGTTGTTACTCCTCTACACCTCTGTGCAGGTTTATCATAATCCTTAGCCCCACAATCTATGATTAAGGTGCTTCATTAGCTATTTGTACTTTGCACTACTTAAATAATTCAAACACAACCTTACACGAGCCTCTGCTACAGAGGCTCACAGCAGACATGGCTTTGAGGTATTTCAGCACAGCTTGGTCACACAGTGTTTCACCAGGCCAAGACAACCCCTCAGTCCCCATCCAGCAGGACTTCAAACCCCTGGGAATGCCCTGCCTGATTTTCTGGAACAGCAGGAGCACGAGGTCAGTACACCAGTGGTTAGTTTTGGAAAACACAGACACACCAGCTAAACCCCAGGTAAACCAGTGGATAAAAGCCAGTGAAAGAAACCCTCCAGCTCTGGCTGTTCTGGAAGGTCTGGGCCGCTGAATGATTGAGCAGCTGAGGCAAAGGGAGCTACAGGTGCTGAAATATCACACCTAAAGTGAGCTGGAGACAGTACCACAGGCAGGGCTTAATCCTGACACTTTACTGAGACAGAACAAAGTTAACTATTATCTCACTGACTTCCATGTGGGGTAAAGTGGCAAGTACTGACTGGCTGCGCACTTCAGAAAACTTCCACTGACTTAAGAGACTGAAATCAAAACACATCTGAACAGGCAACAACTTGCAGAAAGGGGAGCCCTCTGTGTCTCTGCGTGAGCAGGAGGAGGCACGAACAGCAAACCTCCTCGTGCCCCACATCACCTGCACTGAGAAACACCAACCCCAGAGAAGCTGCAGCAGCTGAACACCAGCAGTTCCTTCACCAGGTACACCCTGACCCAGATGCTTTTACACTTGTACGAAAATAACATAACGCAGGTCTTGTACCCCTCTGAAAGCCAAGGCGTGTTTTTAATCTCCCATTACACATCCATGCATCACTGCATTTGCATTCCAGGATTTCTGTATGGAAGGAAGAGGGGCTTTGCAATCATCCTGCTGATTACACCTACAGCTGGTGAAAATTAGGGACAGCCAGATGGTGTCTCACCAATTGTTCTGCAGCTGGCCACAACGGAGGCAGCTGGGGGAGACAAATGCTCCCACCACACTCATCACAGAGAACAGCACAAAGAAAAGAAATAGAGCTCCACAGAGCTAAACTCCAACCCATTATTTGAAAAAAAAAATATAGAGGATTGAGGAAAATTGTTTTGTATAATTGCCAGGGGAGAAAGAGGGGAAAAAATATCACCAACCTAGAAATTCAGTGGTATTATCAAACCACTGCAGCAAAACCTGAATGACTATGGTCAGTTCCCAAGACATGGAAGTGAGGGATGTGACCAGTCCTTTGGCTGCAGACATGCCCGCCACGTGTGTTCCTTGTGATGCTGCACACTCACTTCTGCAAGCTCCATTTCCTCCTGTCCCCTGAACTGCTCCGATCATTCCTTCCCCACACCACACACAGGACAGACGCAGCTCTGAGGCTCACAAGATGCACTATCCAGTTTTAGCAAACACGTGCAGGCTGACAAAGAGAACCATTCATGAACACAAGCAGTGAGGTGATACCACGGGCTACATTGGAATTCTGCTGTATTGAAGTGCCTACCTAAAAACCCAGGCCTTGGATTTCATTTTATGTGACACACAATGAACTGTCCTTGACTGTCACAGACACCACAGGCTGCAGTGAGTGTCCTCCCACCTGAACAAGCCAAACAAGGAATCTCCATCTCAAGCTTTGGATAATGCGCAAGCACCAGCTGACTTTAAGATGGGAACTGTCATTTTGATGATTTCACAGATGGTTTGGAAAGGTAATTTCCTAAAAGGTCACTGATTTGTCTCTCTACACCTTTAGCTTCATTGCGTCCAAGGGCTCTTCAGCTGCTGAATCCATTCCCAGAGCACTTTCCATTACATCTCTCTGGCCTGTCATGCCTTTAGCCTCGCAATCCTCAGCTGATATTCCCACAGCCCTGGGTAAATTGTGCTTCCAAGCTCTGATTTCTTATTCCAGAGCTGTGAGGACAACAAGTGCTCTAAAAAATGTCAACAATAGTTGTGCATATCTTATTGTTCCCATCCCCCTCTCACTTTGGCAGAGTCTCTTAAACTGCTTGTGAACACTCAGGAGCATTTACACACCTGCTGAACCTTCACTGTGTCAAATAATTGGTTGGGATCCATCATAAAAGGCAGGGCAAAAAGACCCCAAACATAATTTTGGTCTACGGCAGACTCAAAGCCACCAACATCCTTCCAGCATGACAATACAACACGGAATGATGCCTCTTGTCTTTGACAGAAATTCCACAAAATTGCAAATGAAGCAGTTGAAATGCTCGTTTTCTTGAGAAGGAAAACCAGAGCAATCTCCAGAGATGTGGTGACAAACTACCACAGTTCTTCCATCTTGCCACACGATCAGGAATTTCTTCTCTTTCATCTTTTCAATGCACTCAGAGTTTCTGGTTTTGCTCTTTTTTTTGCAGCCAAGTAACTACTCAGCACTACTACAGAGCTTCTGCATTTCTTCCCAGAGGCTTTACCATCTAAATGATGAGGAAAGGGAATCCTGTGCATGCAGATTAGGCAGCTGTACCCTGCAGAGCCAGCCAGCATGAGATTGAGGATCCATAATGACCAGAGTTCATGAAGCTTCACAGACTGGCTGCTCAAGCAATCTCATCGCTTGTGCATCTCACCCCAGAAAGAGGGAACATACTCAGGTTATTTGGGAAAGGCAAATGTGGTCATTGACACTTTGGCTGCACAAGAGGCTTCTCAGTCCACAGCTTGAAGAATATTGTGCCCCAACTCAGTCTAGCCTGACATTTAAATCAGAGGTCCTGGTAGACAAGTACCTAATAAGAACAGTATTTTGACATTGAACAGTACACGAGGAGGAAAATTTTCTATCAAGAGCAGAAAAATTGTTTAATCCCCCATGCTTGTCCACATCTCCTTTGAAGACGGGTTTCTCCACTAGAGAGAACAATAGAGGGCCATACATTAGTCTCCATTTTTTTAATAAGCTCAAACTTAAAATGTGCTGAGTGTCCTCACTGAATGATTATCAAGGGTATAATTGTGTGGGCTTTTAGCTAAAGCAGGAAGAAGAAAAATAGGTCAAACTTTTGTGCTTTAAGAGTATCATAATGATTACTTTTGTTTAATTAATATTGCTACCCATCTCTGTAATGAACTTGCAAGGACAAAAAATAACACCGCATGAACTTTTCCCCCTGAGCTTTGCATACCTGAACGTAGATATCAGGCATGATCAAGAAGGAAAAACGAAGATAGATATAAGTTTCGTGCAAGAAACTTAAGACATTGTAAACTCATGCCTTTCTACAGATGATGATTCACTCATTAAATCTAGAAACATTTCCAGACACTGAAGCAGAATAATGTGCCTGTGTGGGTATGGAGTAACCAGAAAACTCCTGTGATGGATAGCTAGAAATGTTAAGATGCTATATTAAGAACATGTACTTATGACCAGAGCTGAAAAACTTGCAGATTTCCTCAGAAACTTAATGACCACATTTTGCCTGTATTTCATGGATTTTCCTATAAATCAAAAGGATTTCCTATAAATCATCAGTTTGGTGAGCTGAAAGGGGAATAAACCTATTTCCTAACCAGGTCCCTTAGGACTGGAGCACAATGCCCATACTCCTTCTCCCCAAGGGGACACCCAAGGCAGCCAGCATGTCTGTGCAGCTGACAGATGAACCACCCGCTGCTGGCTCTTGCAGGCTTTAACAACTCTCAGTGCACACCAGCAAGGTAGGGACACACATATATTGTGTACAATAGATAGATTTCTCATTTTAAATTGAGGTAGGTAGATAGAAAAACACAATAAGCAAGTAAATAAAGTACCAGAAAAGAAACGCAGACTAAATTGGTACTGGGACTACATGGCTGCTGCTCTGGGCTCTGCTTTCAGCACAGCACATCCCCAGGGTGCTCTCAGCCCACGCTGTATCGTGCCATATCCACCAACTCCACACGGACCAGCTCCTCATCTGGTACAAGCTGGCACTGCTCCAATGACTTAATCAGAATTTTGCTAATTAGCACCAGCACACGACTGATGGCTTTCTGCCTGAGAAGATGTGAACGTTTTTCCTGCCTGCTGGCCTGTGAAAGCAGTTGCTAGCATGGGATGATCTTTTCCGATGTGGTAGAAACACAGCTGTGTGCTGCATTTGCATTCCTGGAGAGGACTTCAGCGGCTCCTTGCTGCCCCAGTAAGACAGCCCCAAGCAGGATGCAGTCCTTCAAGACCCAGGGATGTCAACCAGGCCACTGTGACCACACAGGTCAGCTGGAAAAGTGCATTTCTGACACCCTGCCAGAGGAAACGAGCCCTGCTGGTCATTGGCAAGGAGTTGTGCTGAGCCAAGCAGTGCCCCCATTCCAGGGAAAACCCAGCATATGTGCAGGGCAATTAACAGCTCCTGGTTAACTCTGGGAATGAAATGAACAGGGACAGAAACAATGGAGCAGTTCTAACGAGGGACGGGGGACAGCACTTCCCCACTGTCTGTGAGGGGGCTGTGTGCACACACACAGGCAGACGTAACTCTCCTGCCATTCCAGCAGGATTTACTGATATTTGTGACAAGACGCACTTCTACAGTGCAACAGGGATGGGATCCAATTGCACCACACACAGGCTCTGCCTCCAAAAGCGCAACACACAAATGCAGCATGGTGACAGATGAGGCATTTTTTTAGTGAGGCACGGACAGGTTAAGTGATGTGACCAAGGTTAAACTGACAGCCAAAGGATGCTGAGCATCTGTTACAGTCTCCTTCATCTGACACTGGTAAACTTGAAATGCATTCCCAGATGGAAATAATAAAACCAGAGTCAGTACTGCCAGGAAGCCTAGGTTTAACTGGAGTCACTCAGATTTGAAGAACTGACTAGAAAAGCTCATCAATTTTACTGAGTGAGCATTCATTAGATATGAAGGAGATGGACAATAATGGGCGTGAAATTAACAGAATAAAAGCAGTCCAGGATCATATAAAATTATAGCCTGATTGGTGTCCAATAAAAGACTACATTTGGAGAATGGTAAAGGCACTGCCACTAATTAACTAAAGGTGTTTGATCACATCATCTTACTCAGATAGAGGTTGTAGTTGCAACTGTGCTGGTTTTAAGACTTGAGGCCATGGAAAAGTCAGCACAGATCTTTTAGCTGACCCGACAGTACAGTGCTCCCACTCCCATCTTCAGCTGCTATTCCTTTCAATGCTGCCAAATGTTAAACAGACCCTAGAAGCAAAGAGCTCAGCAGTTAATGTGGTACAATTTACAGCAGGAGCTTCACCTGTGTAAAATACATCTCTTTGTCAGCAGCCTCAGCTGCATGGGTTTCACACAGAAGACACAGAGGCTACTCTGACTCCCAAAGTTATAACTCAGCAGAAGTGCTGGAGCAACAAGCATATATTATTATGAGAGGCTGCAGGCTTATTTATTTATCCAGTTTGTGCACCAGGCAGGGGCTAAGAAGAGGATGCAGCCTTTCCCCCAGGCTCACACACGTGGGCAATTCCGTGTGTGAACAGCTCCCTCCCAGGGAGGGAATGGAACCTCGCTCAGGAGAACGACAGCACTGCAGGAATCCAGCACTGCAGGAAGCCAGGGCAGGATGCTGTGGGAATACAGGATAGCACCATGATTCCCAGCCTTTTCCAAATTCCTTTCTTTAACATTCAACTGAGAACCAGTAGCAATCCAGAATTACATTTAATGGCTTATTAAGGCTGTCAGGGAGAAACCCTGAGCCAACAGGATTTTAATCTCTCCATTTTGGAGCAAGCACAAAGTGTGAGAGCAAATGTGACTAGAGGGCAGATAATGGATGGGTTTTATATTTGCTTTATGGGGAATCTCCTCAGAGCTTTTGATCCAGTTGGAAACCAGCAGGGAAAACAGGGTGTAGAAAGGCATCTGTTAGGTACAGTTGCACAGGTGCCTGACCTACAGCATTCAGACATTGCATGGGATGCTGAGATCTGTGCCAGGGACCACTTCAATTCACACAGATTGTCACTGTCCTCAAGGGGCCACTCTTGAATCCAGAAGCAACTAATGTGCAAGGGAATCAGCACAGGCAAGCACTGGATTCACCTTAGGATTCCCTCCTAGTGAGCATCTGTAATCCCACAGGCTGGTTTCATGGCAGCTCTGCAGAACAAAGTGTGCTTAAGGAAGATATTTCCTGTGCTTTCTTTCTGGAGCAGCTGATGGAGTTGCAGCAAGGCCCTGGGGAGTATATGAAGGGGATAGGCATGAGAGGTTGCCTTTTAAAGATCAGGCCACACTTTGACCTCTTCCCCAACATCAGTTGTAGAACTGCCCGCAGTGAACTCTCCCCTGTTGCACAGCCGTTCCCCAAGTCATTAGCACACATCAGGACGACTGACTTTGGCAAGGAGAAGGCCTGCCAAATAATGTGTCTCTACAGCAGACCTTTCACCTCGCTGGGACACACTGCTTCTGGAGTTAACTGTCCATTTGCAGCTTCCAAATGAAAGTTGTCAGCTGTGTAAATACTGCTGGTCCCACGGGAGCTGAGTTCCCAACCCCTGTACCAAATAGCAGAGAGGATGGGAAATCTGACAAACTCAATTCTTTGTAGGCTCCCTCTGACGTGTTTCTGCAAATCATAGTCTGGACCATCCTTCCAGGCTTTACATTCTCCTTCCTTCTTCCATCTGCAGGCAGCACATGCTCAGCAGCTGTGTCCCCACCTTCTTTCCAGTGCCAGCTCCTGGCATCAGGAAATGCCAGCTCCTGGAAATACACTTCTTTGAACTCCACTACAACCAGGGCAGAATTCAACGTGACACACAAAAAATCTGAGTGCTGCTTTTTTAGGGCTGGCTGCAATTTAAATCTCATGAGCTGCATGATCACCTGGGGGTTCTAAAATTACTTGTGTACAGGTGAGAAAAAGGTTCATTTATTTTCTGGCACTTTCTCCTGGAGAGCTGGGTAGCATCTGCAAAAGGCAGCGATTTCATTTTGATTAACGAGAAAGGTTTGCTGAGCACATATGGAACAAACCCAAAACCACTGCGAGCACAACTGCTGGGTTTACTGCTACCCAACAGTCAAACACAGCACAGGAGGGCAGGGAACTGGCCTCACAACCAGACGTGGGCATGTCTGTGCATTTCCATGAGACACAGTCTGAAAGGACTCTCAGTCCTGAACCCAACAGCCACAGAGCTTTTAGGACCACCAGGACAGGCTCAGTCTCTAGAAGAAAGAAGTTATTGCTATTACAGAGGACTTTGGCCTGTTTTAATCATGGTGGTGCCAATTTATGCCAGCTGTAATTAACCCAGCACTTCCCCTGCTGTTGGAGGTAGAATCAGGTATGGGTTATAACTTCCAAATTGAGCACTGGCTTCCACTTAAAACAGATACTGGTAACAGCTGGACAGATGAGAGCCTCAACACCATCCTGATCTAAGTGGCACCCTACCAACACTTCCCCCTTGGGCTATCCATTTCTCAGGTTTTCCAGTTCATTTTTCTTTTGTCTAAAATCATTGCTTGTACTTCCTTTGAAAAATCTGCTTTTTCAAAGTAGTTTCTCTATCTTTTTCCATCTCTGTTTCTTAGTTTCAGCTCACATGCTATTTCTTACTTGCTCCCACACAGCTTCGGCTCAAACCACCTTCCCTAGAATTTTACATTTGAATCATGTCCTCTCTTAATTTCCTCTCTTCTAATGAATTCAAGCCTAATTTTCTTAACCTCTCCACAAGGCTCTAAACCATCGAGACCTTTTATCCTACTAGTTACTCTCTCCTGCACCTTTTCTAATTCTTCAATGTGCTTTCTGTAATAAGAACAAACTGCTAAAGGTAAAAGCCTCTTTTCTGGCAAGCAGAAAGAGATTAGATAGAATAGAAAAATTCTCATGGCAGCCTTATTTCCTCTCTGGGAGGACAGACAGACCCCTGCTTGCAGCCTGAGTACCCAAAGTATCAATCCTGCAAAATGGGAGCAGCTGATCTGTAGGGGATTTATTCTGCTTCCTCATTTACTCACACTGCACAGACTGCGGCTGCTTCTTGCCCTGGTAACAGAACAGTAAAAAATCTGATGCCCACTTCAATAAATATTTCACTCAAAGGACTTTCAGCACTACTGCAGAGTGCAGGTACTGTGCAGGCTGGGACAGAACAAGTTCCTTTCAACAGTTTTACCAATTTACTTCTATCATGACCCAGAGAGATGGGGTCAAGCATTTCATTCTGTGCGCATGTCTATCAGCCTCCTCATCTATTTCGTGGCAGTAAAATACCACTGCAAATTCACAAGAGAGATCAACCTAAAGATAGCAAAGATCAGCATCTTTACATCCTGGGTGTCACCTGTACAGTGGTGTAAAGGTTTATTAATCCCTAAAATAACTGCCCTGAGCCAAGCCCCGGGAGGCTCCTGGAGTAGTTACTGCAATGTCGCAATTAAGAGTGACAAACAAAGAAGTTCACAGAAACTTCTGAAAGACTTTGTCAGACATCTTCAATCTACCAAGTTAAGAGAATACGAAGGAGACAGAGCTTTTCCTTCCTCATCTCCATTAACCCAGGAGAAACATTCTGCAGCGACATGCTGCCAGCTGTCATCACATTCTGCCTGTTAGTCCTCACAGTAGGAGAAGCAGCAGTGTCTCTAGATTAGAAATGCCTCTAACCTCAAGAAATGAGTCTGATGCAAATCTCTGAATTACTTTGACTCTTCTGAATTGCCAAAGCACTTAAGTTCAGCTCCTAATTCCCCATCTAATTCATAACTTGTAAAACCTGGAAGCAGACACGCAATGCTAAATTTTAACCAACTTTAGAATTCAAATCTGCATCAGAGCTTCTGCTACAAAGGTTTAGAGCAGTTAGAAGCTCCATGAAAAACATTTGCAGTAACGGTGACCCATGTTGCTAAGCTATTTTTATTATTATTTGATGATTTTACAAATGAAGAAAATACAGTCATTATGTCAAGTCATTAAAAGATTTTTTTTTTCCCCTTTCATTCTTGTTTCCAACTTGTACTCAGAGTAAAGACAGTGCCCCAGTTGTAGGAGCTGCTTTCAAGCCCACCCTCCTCCTGCTCATTTAGCTCAGTAAGCCAGAGTGAGCAGGCTGCTGAGTTCAGTAAGAGAATTAACCCTGAAAATACAACACCTGCAGGAACATTTTGATTTGAATTTTTTTTTTTTTAAATTTCACCCAAACTTTTAAAAACCATACTGTTTCTTCTACCAAGCAATGAGCAGTTCAGCTGCATTTCAGCAGCTTCCTTTGGTGGAGTGCAGAGCCTGGTAGAACACAGACACAAAATGGAACATTAGGAATTCCTCCCAGAATAATTGAGCCCATTACATTCCACGAGATTTCTACATTTCATTTAGCCTAAAATATAACAAGGGCTGTGTGTCTTTCCTGAGATTTCCATTTCACTAAAGGACTGAGACTCTTGGGTGGCTTCTCTGGACCTTCTTCCAGAGAAGGATCAAAAATGCACTGAGGCACCTACATATTGATAAGGGTTTGGGTGAATTCAGTGATTTCACATTAGAGAAGAGCAATAAGAATTGCCCAGGAGTTTTCCAGTGGCCCTTCACAGACCTCGAGTGTCAGGCTACAATCATTAGTGTATAAACGTAGGAAAAAAATAGAAATATTTGATCAAGTTTAACTGGGTGAACTTCTGTCGGGAAAAGCACCAGGAGCACCCAGTGTCTGCTCCGTACTAAAATTGCTTCAGAATCTCCTAAAGCTTTCTGCCTGCAGTTTCTCTGGGGTAAGATAGGCCTGGCTCAGCGTGGGGTGCTAACAGTCCCTGGGAGATTTAATGCTGCATTTCAGTACCAGCCCACAGAG
Organism: Chamaea fasciata; assembly: GCF_029207755.1. Classification (NCBI taxonomy): domain Eukaryota; kingdom Metazoa; phylum Chordata; class Aves; order Passeriformes; family Sylviidae; genus Chamaea; species Chamaea fasciata. Next base: position 7,961,959 of record NW_027094103.1, on the reverse strand, counting down.
CAAGCAGTGAAACTTCCTCGTTAAGCTGCTCTGAGATAAATCAGTGCTAAACTGTAATTGCAATTTGCTCTTCAAGAACACCCATTTCTCAGAAGTCTATAAAAGCTCGAGCTGAACATCAACTAAGCCAAATTTTACTCTTCAGCCCCTTTGTTTTTTGGATTTGAACTCTCGCCGATTACCTTCCTTCCATACCTCTGACATTTATGAGATCTATGGCCAATGTGTTGTGTGCCTTTTGGCAGGAGCACAGCATTATTCACACCACAGATACCACTGTCTGTAATAACTCAGTGAGGGGAAGGTGTAAGCAAGGCAGCCTGGCCTATCTGCAAAGAAAAATAATGTATTTTCCTCTTCTGTGCTACAAAAACAAGTGTGAGGTTTTTTCCACTCACATCTAAAAAGGGAGCTTTAGGAGACAAAGGTCTCATTTTGAGCTCCATACCCTCCGAGGACAATCTCAGAGGCAGGAAGGGGAGGAAAAAACCAATTTAAAATTAGAGTCCAGTTCTGTCATTTGCTATCACAGCCAGACACACCTGCCCTGTGTTTTTGGGATCACATCTCATTAGCCTGGGGTTCACACATGCTTGGGGTAATCAGTGCTCTGCAGAGAGCCCACAGCACAGACTGCCATTTGAAGAAGGGAGCCATTTGGAAGTCCATTTCCGAAACAGATGTGAACAGTTTACTACCAAGGCTCACAATGCAATGATGTCCTTGGCATTTCCTTCCTCACCAAACAGATGCCCCCAGGAACAGCCCCTGTGCAAAGCAGACCTGGCCAGATACAGCCTGATCTGCCAACAACAGGGTCTTGTAGATTCCCTGGCAGAAATCTGGCATGGCCTGCCCTTGGGAGTAGTTTCATTGACAGCCAGATCCTGCTCTTGCTGTGCCAGCTCTGGGACAGACATCTGGGCCATTTACCCAGCATGAAAACAGGGAGTGCTCTCCTGGTGGAAAACTGCAGCTTACAAAAGATAAGTGCGGCTACACGGGTAGTTGAAAAATGAGAGCTGGATGGTGGATTCCCATTTCAGAAAAGACTCTCTGGGGAACGTTTTCGTGGAAAAACCATATGCTCCTCTTTCATATCAAGTTCTTGCCACTCTGGAGTGTCAGAAAAGGGAGCAGTGCAGTTAGCACAGGAAACAACTCTTGCAGCAGTGATGTGGGACTTTAGAAAGGTACATACTGCTGCTGTGCACGTAAGTACAAAAAGTGACACTGAGAAAGGAAAAGGATGGTTAATTGGATTGAGATGGAATTTGGAGAGAATAATTAATCAGCACAAGGTAAATTTCACCACTGGCATTACTGCATTCCTTAGCAGTGGCAAGTTTGTCACTTTGGACAACAGAACATACTTTTGGCAGCATCACCTTCCAGTTCTACTGTACTTAGAGATTACTTCTGTGAATTTCTTGTTTCCAGAACACAAACTGTATGTTTCTTCCTTTTCAGTCCATTGTTTCCCTTCTCCATTTGTGCCTTAGCAAACTTAGTAGGACAAGAGCCTGCTGATGCTTTGAGCTTATTCTTAGTGCACGCACCCAGTCAGTCCTTTCTGCAGATAGCTGTCATTTAAATATGTACTCCTCATTTTCAAAGTTTAATTGTGAGAACTTTGCAGCAATAACAGTATGCAAAGTACATGAATGCAAAGAAAACGGGCTGTTGCTATACTGCAAATAAATCGCAGTCAACCCAGTCAGCTGTGTCAAGAAAAACTCAGCTTCTATCTTCATTAGCTCTACTATCTGCTTATAAAAGAAATCAAACCAATGAATTCTACTCAGAATAAAAAAAAAGGGGGGGTGGGGAGGGCAGGGAAAGATATTTCTTTTAGCACTGACTTTCTGATTGCTAGAGAAATAAGTGTTGCAGAATTGCTCCATGGTATGATGAGTATTTTAATGGGCACCCTCTAGTTTGGACTGCAGAGAATTTCATCTCTAGGATGTTAAAAGCTAAATTGCATAGTAAGACAGCAGAAGCTGGGAGATCACAGTGGAGTTCCAGATCTGTTTAGGTTTTGTCTAGCACAATGGAGCAGCATTTTTCACTTCTGCTCAATATTTGTCATCCATTAAATCTGCTTAGGAGGTTAGTCCAGCAGTTCACACGCACTCCATCTGGTTTCACAGAATGCTGTATCCCTTGGTGACTGGTAAAGCCAAGGAAATCAAACAGTGACTAGACTGTGTGGCTTCAAACAGTGCAGAAACACATGGAATGCTAAGTTACATCCATTTAAGTCTACCCTCTGCAATAGAGTGTAAAATGGGAATGAGTGGTTTATGATGCAAGAATTGAAATGACGGATTTGCACCTCCCCTGTAACAACCCAAAGACACTTTCACCTTTCCTGAGGAATTAAAATCCCCTCACGGACCAGTCCCAGGGCCTCTCACTGAGAATTCCCTCGCAGCATTTGGCCCTGTGTTCAGCAAGGCTGCACAAACCAAGCAGGAGGGAACACACTGCCGGGGGGGTAATGCATAGGCCGTCTGTATTTTAATTATGGAGAAGAGAACAAGGTATTCTGAGAGATGATGGCAGACTGCATTGATGATTTCTTTGATGGAAGCCTGTCTTGGTGAATGGAGTGTCTTTCCGTACAGTGGAAATAATGAGCTCCCTAGTGTAGGCTCAGCTATTTTTAAGAAACCATTTTCTTTCTGCTCCACAGTTATCAGCCATGCTACACCAATCCTTTCAAACATGGCTCAGGGAAAAAAAAAAAAAAAAAAAAGACTAGCTAGAAATGCATGACTGTCCAACCCATCATTATGGACAATGAAACAAACTGTGCCAAGCAGCACTTAACTCTCTGATTCAGAAATCCCACAATTTGGTCAACAAGGCCCTTTACAGTCACAAGCAGCACAGGTTTCACACACACACAGAGGATTCAGCCCCAGCATTAACCTTCAGATCCACCCAACACTTTCCTGGACACTGAGCCTTGGCCATGACTCCACCAGGGCATCTCCAGCTGAGGCTTAATCCACCACAGCTCAGCTCTCAGCCACAGTTCCAGCCTTCCCACAGTTTATTTAGGACTTCCCTTCTCTCCAGGGACCATTAGGCCCTATTGGCTCGGATTTCTTTGGAAACACTTTACCAGGCAGCTCTAAATAAACACTGTTTGACCCCAGCCTATCTTAAACCATGAGGACATCAAGAGTTTCATATGACACACAGCTCCATGTATCCACATTTCCCACAGATGCCAGGTTAAGGAGATAATCTCTGGTTCAAGGGTTGAGGACTTCTTACCCTAAAAATCAGATTTCCCCATCAACAGGCCCAGTGTAACCCTGAGCAAAGGTGATTGCATTGTACACTGGAGGAACAAAGAGACCAACACCAATGCCAGGGCAAGGTTTCTTGCAAGTGGCAAAATTATAAGCAGACAGGATGATAAATGATTAAACACTGAAATGAATACTGACCAGAATGAAACAGCATAAGAAAATGAACATCACATTCTAATTATGAGAAGGGAATAACTTTCAGCAATAGCATAGCCTTAATTAACTCCTACAAAGAAAATGCAGTGGTAAAATAAAACAAAAGTAAAAACTGCAAATCAGAAATTAAGTAATATTTTCCTCAAGATAATAGGTGGGTTTGACCCCTCTCCTTTTTCATGCCCTTAAGTATAATGTACTCCCTAAAATTATTCCAAAACTAATTCTCCTTTCGAATGAATCAGCATTGATGCAGTAACTTCAAAAGCAGACGTACAAACCTACAAACCTAGATGAGACCTAATGCTGAAACTTAAATTAGGGGGGTGTAAAAGAAAAGGTCTTCTCTACCGTCATTAATCTTTCATGGGCAATCTCTGATTCCTGCAAATTTATTCATTATTTGAAAGCATTTCCCAAATAGTCAGCATGAATAATTTCCAGACTTTGGGCATTTCTCTGAAATGTCCATTTCAGCAGATGCAATTCAAGAGAGGCACTTTTGCAGCACATTTCTGCTTCTGCTTCGCCACCGGAAATGTTTCAGCGGGGCTATAATGAGCGACAAGGAGAGAGGCAGTGCACATCCAGCACAAGCTGCTGTATTTTCAGGAAATGGAGAATATTCTTCAGGGAAACCAGACACAAAGATGAATTTCTTATACCCTGCAAGCATCCTCCAATATCATAAGCAAATTATTCATGAGCATAATTGAGAGGGATGCAGTGAATTCAGCTGCATCTTTCAGTCAGAGCTGGGACCCTCTGTCAAAGGCCTGGCCTCTGTACGTGAATGACTGAGTAGAGCTCATTACCCTGAGTTATAATAAAAGGTAAGATTAGATTATAAAGTCCTTAATTAACTATAAATCTCTCTCACAATTCTCTGCTTCTGAAGTACACAAAGTCGACAAAGAGGTGGCCAAAGAGCAGAGTAATCCTTTAAGACTGACAGCCATGCTTGGACAACCAGTGTGCATCAGCAGGACCACAGCTCTGCATCCCCCTGGGACAGTAACTCCAGGAAAAATCCAGATGCAAAGCTGCAGTTCTCCTCTGCACAGCTGCTCCAGTCCAGAAACCAGGAGGATGTAAAATTTACCAGAATAAACCCATGAGTCAAAACCTGACTCAGATTTCCCATGAGTCAAAACATGCTGGTACTTTAAAAAAAAAAAAAAAAAAGGAAGGAGGAGACCAGGTGCCTTCAGCTGCCACTCACTAAAGATGGATGCACTCATTTATTTCAAGGAAAACCTCCCACAACCCATGCCCTCAGCAGATTATCCTATAGATCACAACTTTGAAATTACTACCTGGCCTGAATCATTTTAGCCAAGTCAGCCTGAGGAATCATTCACTGAAAATCATTAAAATTTGGGGAAACTAATAAACCATACCAGACAGGTTCGGTCACTTCAGCTCCATGTGCTGGTTTTCACAACTACTGAAACTGTTAGAGGAACATTTCTCCATCTAACCAAGCCAGTGCTGTGGAATCATGCTCATCCAGCAGCATCTTGGCACAAAAATCCTTCCCAGTATTGGAGAGATCACCAGAGTCTTTTTGCTGATCAATACTTGGTCCATCCTTGTCAGGGTTTTATGAGAGATGGGACCACTAAGACATGTTTAAAGCATTATTTATTGCCTCAGTCTCATGAAGGGTGAGAATGTCTTCACTGCATACACCAGGAGTGGTCATCGGTGCTCACAAGACCACAGGTTACAAGGTCTCTTAAAGGTTAATTAGCCAATTAACTACTGCCACAAAGAATGTTGTTACTTTCACACCAATCCCTAATTAATTTGTCTCATACGTCTCTGCCGCAGTGCGGACTCTCTTGACCAATCTTCTAATCACACACAAACTTACAGAACTACACCTTAAAACTTCTTATTACCTTTATAACTACTTCTATACCTTAACTTTAAACTCTAAAACTTTCCAGTACCTAGCTTAATATGTTTCCATCTAAACTCCAAATCCACATTTTTGCTTCTAGTCTCTAGGTCTGGAAGCCTTTTCCAAGGCCTCAGGTTGAACCCTCTGTTGAATTCTCTGCTGTATTTGGGCCGGCATACACGAGGTTTTGAGAATTTTCTTGGAATTCCCACACATCCTCAGTTTGCATGGGAAGAAATTGGCTTTGTACTGACTAACTCTGTGAGGGCACAGCACTCAACATGCCCCGTGTATGTTGTAAACACCCCTTCTTGCTCACTTTGTGGTAAGAATTTCACTGGCAGACCAAAGCCCACGTGCAAACCCAGCGTTTACCCGAATTTGTTTTCGCTCAGTGAAGACCGTTCATCTCCCTGACACCGCCAGTCGCTCAAATTTGATGGATTATAATCCCCACCGTGGGCAGAAGGGGGTTTAGCTCAGGTACAACACAACTGCAGGCAGTCAGAGAAGCACCACAGGACACTGAGTGCTCCTGACAGCCGCGGTTGTCGTTCCCCACGCTGGGCTCGGGCGCCGGCCGCGTCTGACAGCTGGAGAGTAACAACCAGGGAGAGCTGGAGAATAACAACCAGGGAGAGAGCCTGACAAATCAGCCCGGGCTGCCTCAGATTAGACTGGACTGACTCCCTCTCTCCCATCCCGAGGACAGCACAAGAAATTTGAGCCGCATGTTCTGAAATGGAACTAGAAGTAAATATGAAATGGGTTCCCAGGGGCATGAGTAGTTTATGCACTTGGACTTAGCACTTCTTTCCAGCTGTCACTCAGGCAGTGCCTGGTGCTGAGTGCAGATAAAAGTTGTTTCTTCCGTATCCAAACACTCCTTGATTGCTGTTAGGGAGACTGATCCAGGCTGTGAGGAGGATGGAGAGGCTGAGCCATGAAAACAGAGGAGTGCCTCACTCCCTGCATGCATTGTTTTAATTTATTTGTTTACCACTATCCAAACCTAGGGCAATTAGCAATAAATTTAAATTACTTTTCTTCGAGTCGAGTCTGTTTTGCCCACGATGGTAACTACCATTTGTCTCGATTACAAGATTTTCTATCTTATTTTCTCCCTACCACCATCCTGCTGAGGGGGAGTGAGAAAACAGCCCTGGCAACCAGCCGAGGGTCAACCCACCACTGGAATATATCAAAATCCACTGCTTATTCTCATGTATTTCAGATAAGCGGATTTAGATGAAGGCTTTCTAAAACTGGGGGGAAAAAGGGAGACAGCAGCAGAGAACACTGGAGAAATTTCCATCTTGAGATGTCAGGATATTTTACAGGGATCAAAAAGCACATTGTACCTGCCTTTATGGAGGTCCACAGGGGCAACAATAAGAACAGAATAACAGCATCCTGGGCCCCACCCAGTCATGTTTGGAACATATGTGGCTCTACTGCTGCTAACACACATGAGGACCATGAACAGTAAAAGTTAACACATTTGGCATCTCCCTGACAGACTCGCAGGAGGGAAATACAGGTCTAACAACTAGCTTGGGGTTAGGGCTCCCTGGCACTCAGCTGTCAGGAAGCACAGTCAAGACACACTTGTGTGGAGTGAAACTGTCCACAGCTCGGGCTTCAGAGGCATCTCCACCTTCTCCTTCGTCAAAGCAAACCAATTCTGTACATTTTGCAAAGCTTCAGTACTATGGAATGGAAAGTAGAATGAAGAGGAAAAACTCCAAAATATAAACCCTGTTAAAGAGGAGAAATTGTGCTTTGTGAAACAGAAGGGGTTTTTATGTTAGAAAATGGTTTGAGGTGAAGAGGTATATTAATCTTACACAGGATGCACAAGTAATGGAGGAATCAGTGGGAGCAGCAGAGGGTCCACAATGTTATTGGGAAACAATGTTATTACTTGAGATATGGATATTTTGGGTCCTGACAAAGTGTAATGTTCCATAGGATATGAAAACTAATGAAGGAAGAGCTACACCAAGGTCCAGCAACAAAGTGAGCATGGAAGAAGCACAAACATCACTGGGCTAGAGAGAAAATTGAAATTCAGAGTAGCAAATTGTGGTCAGCAGAGTTGATGCTCAGTAAATTCATTGGCATAGCTGACATCACTGTGCCGTCAGTTTTAGTAATCTAGATGGAGAATCTGATGCATCAGATTGGGATCCTGAGCACTGAAGAGCTCCACACAGTCAAAGGGACACCCAGACAATGAGGCAGTTGCCTCGTGGTCCCCCATTCTGTCACGCTGAGAGCCAGGGGCATTGCTGCTGTCAGGAGAATACCTCGCTTTAAGGTATGCACTGCCTGGCTCTGCCTGCAGTTTTACTGGGTTTGCTGGGCAGGATCCCATCCCTGCTTTGATTTCTTCAGCCCTTGGCTGGGCTAAGACACAACATAATGAGAGACCTGCAGTCTGCAAGACAGACAGAAGCACAAGGCTTCAAAGCACAGCTCCCACCTGGCTCTGCAGGAATGAGGTATTTCTGTTCAGCACGATCAGGGCTTCAGAAATGTTTCCTTCCATTTTTCAAAAGGAAAATTCTGCTTTTTAACTACAATGTTTTCAGTCTGCTCTGTGCAGAGGAACAGCTGTGCTCAGACCTTTGCCTTTCTCTAGCCAAGGATTCCTATCACCCTGAGCTGCACCATCAAGGAAGCTATGGAAAGCTTTTGAAAGGTAATACTGCACTTTTAAAGCCTTGAAACGTGCTGAGAAGGAAGCAGGTCACCTTTGCTACATCTATCACCAGTGTGAGCTGTGTTCCCTGCAAGGGAGGCAATTCTGCGGGCACAGGCTCCTATGTCTGTGTGCCTATTTCTAAAACAGCTACAATGCAGATGCCAGAAAGACATTCCTCTGGAGCAGTCACCATGTTATAAAATTTGCTTTGTTGGTAGGGAACCAAGTTCATCCTAGGAGCCTGCAATTGAGCTTGAAGACTTTTCTCCTGTCTCTGCTGGCCCCTCCATGCTGTTCTGTACCATCACACAGCAGCAACTGCTGGCACAGTTTGCTCCTATTGCTACAGGAGCTTCAGAGCAAAAGAGAGCTAAGCCCATGAACTTAATTCTTCTCTTACCCGGCCCAATCTGATCCTCCCTCCCACTCCACCTGTGGCATCACTCCCCTCAAGCTCAAATCTGGAGGTGTAATTCCTATGGAGCTTTATCAATAGCTGTCAACTCCCTCCTATGAGTTTCTAAACCTTCCATTGACTTCTAGGGTAACAGGAATCATCACTATTTCTCTCCTTTATATATATGTAATAAAATATTTCTCCTGTCACTTTGCAAATGCTTCAACTGGCCACAGCTCCATGCCTTCAGTCTTCCTGAGCTGAAGCTGTTGATTGTGACTACGGATCTCCTGGCACATAACCAAATTTCTTCTTTACAGTGTTAAAGTCTGCCCAGCTGCCAACCCCCCTTTCCATGTCCACATAAATAAACGAGCTGCTGAGAGCGTTTTCAGCCTGTTATCACTTGAATTGGGTGTTCCACACAGAGAAAACTGGAGCAGCTACAACTCACACTCCTTTATTTAATATGTATCAATGCCAACCAGTATCTAATGGACGTAATGATTGAACACTGACAGGCATATTTCTCCAGCCTAGTTCTCCTTTGGCAATAATGCCTGACCAAGATTGATGACTCTAATACCAGAGCAGGCAGTTTGTTTGTTTCTACTATAGGCTTCATTTTTCAAATAGCCTCAGCTTCCCCTTCCCTCTCTCCCAAGGAAAAAGGGAATGGAAAATTGCGATGACTGCTGAGATACCTGTACAAGTGCTGCTGCACCATCTCCTCAGGCCACCAAACCACAAAGGTCAGATTCACTAACGTGCTAACTGGGTTTATTCTGCCATAATTCACATGGTTTTATATCAGTATCAAACTGGCGTGTCACAGTGACACATGCAGCTCCCCAGGTGAGGATTCAGACACCGGAGTGGAACAAAAGCTGAGCAGGTCTGATCGGATCACAACGGGCACATTTCACAAGCACTCAAGTGCCCACACAAGACTCCAGGCAGTTCTCAGGAATAAGAGTGTCAGCAGCACAAACAAAACAAACAAAAGAGGCAAGGCATGATTTTCTTTTTTATACTGTCTTGAGGAATCAGCAGCAGATGCCAAGGACACCAGAACAGCAAGGAAACGCTGAAGTGCAAAGCTAAGCTAGGAGCCATTTTACAGCAGGGAGGGAGGCTACCATGTATGTGGCTCAAAAATAAGACAATTAAAGTTTGTCTTGCTTAAGGACAATCCACTGGGAGGCAAAGTGCACTGCTGCATGCTGCAGATGACACTTACCTAGAGAAAGAACCGAAAATGGAAGAAAGCTCTAAAAGAGGGACTCAATGGAATATTCTGCTCTTTATGGAAAAAGCCAGAAATATTGTATTTGTAGATCAACACTCCTGTGTTTTTATCAAGAATTCTTTGGACTTAGACTAATGCTTAGTTTTGTTGTTCTGTCACTTGCATTTTTATATGCCTTTTACAGAGAAATCACCTATGTTTTAGGGTACATTAAAAAAAGTAAGACACAGGCTCTGCTTCCTTACTGGCACAACAAACCCATACAGGGGAGATGCTCAAGGGTTGGACACAGGAACATGGCAGTGCAAAGAGAGGCAGAATTTTCTGTAATCCCTGAGCAGAAACAGCCTCTCTAAAATTTCCTGGGTCTCATTTCCATGAGGTCTTAGACAGCAGCAGTACTTGTACTTCTCACAAAAGCAAAATGCAATTGTAGAGATGAGTCCCCCAAAGGGATCTTTGCTCGTCCTTAGCCTAGAGAACTTCTCACTACTCTATTACACTGTTCCTAATTTGAAGCAACATGTGCTATACAGGAAAGGTTAAACAGGACTGATCAGCAGGAGAAAGTGCCTTTTACACTGAATTAGATTAAAAAAAAAAAAAAAAGGCTAAACAGGATCCAGCAACTGTGTTGTACCACAGATCTACACTACAGTGACCCCATACTCTTCTCACAAATCCTTTCCTGAATGAAGAATCACTGCACACTCACACACCTGGAAAAGCTCACGAAGTATCAGTGCAGCTACATCTTCAAATACCGACCCATATAAGTCCTGAAGAGACAAGACAGATTTCATTCATTCTTGAGGACCTTGAGCCATGATTCTCAGTCATACATCCCCAACAAAATTACCAACACTTTTCATTCAACCCCCTGATTGTGCCCCAATTCTTTGTCTCAGTTTCCCCCTTAGTTCCACCAATAATTATTGAAAAGTCCTTGAAAAGCCCACAAGCCTGTAATCATAAACTACAGATTAGGCAAAGGTGGTTTAAAAAGTCTGGACTGAGTGCAAGGACATTTGGTAAATGTCAATTAGAAAACACAAGAGCCACAAAAAAACCCCAGGACTTTTATTGCTCTGAAGCACCTTTTGCACTCTGTAATACCTAAATCTAACTCATCCTCTTCTCACTTTATTGGGAGGTTTTTCTCAGGGCAGAGGTGCCTTTGAGCAAAGGTAGATCAGCCAGGAACAAAGCCTTACTGGTAAAGAATCTGAGAGAGGTTAAATTCTTGGAAAAAGGGGCAGCAAAATAGGAGATGCACCATGAAAATATAAACACTCAGAATACATTATGCAGACACTGGAAATAAAATCAAAGCAAGCTCTCACTACGTTGTTTAGTGCTGTAGTTGTCAGGGTGCTGCAGTGAACAGCTCCAGGAACACAATGGACATTCTCGTGTGACCTCCACAGACACACAGGCACATGTGCATTCTTACATAACCACCTTCATACATGGATGAATCCTGAATTTTAATGTTTGAAACCAAACCAGCAACTACATTAAAAACCAGGCTAAAACATTTTATAACTATGAATTTAAATATCAGATCAAAAACCTCTTGTCCCAGAATCCACAGCATTTGCACCTCAGAGATCACTTGTATCTGTAAGATTCTGGTTTTCTTTTCAGCTTGGAACTTAAAAAAAAAAAAAAAAAAAGTCTTTTCTTTCACATTGTGATAAAAGACAGTCACAAAATACCAGAGCTTCTAGAGAGTTTTGTATACCATGAATTTGAACTAATTCTTAATTATTCATGTGTATAACATTTGCCAAGGGCAGAAAATATATTAAACAATTTAATAAGCCTATTTTTTAATTTAAAACCTGGATCAGGCAAAACTTTGCCTGGATGTGCTCCTTTTCCAGGTGCATCCAGGAATTTGTTGCTAGCAAAACATTATTGTAAATAGCCCAGTGCTGTAAAACACAGACAATGAGCACCTACAGTATTTGATAAAAATGTAACAGATTGAGAACACAGACTCACAAGTCACTGAGGAGAGGGACTTGGATGATGTCCTGCAGTGCTCTGGTCAAAAGCAAATGCATGAAAAGAGAATGAAGAACTGACTTCTGTCAGCCTAGGTGGGAGTGAGAAACTGAAAGGACTCGAGAGCAGCACAACACTCTCAGGGAGCAAACTGAAACCAGAGTTTTAGTATTTGAACCATTTAACATTAAGCAGAGGCTGGGCCATTAGTGATGTTTTACAGTTTCTTAGATAAAAATTTCCAAACAAATAAATGCAGTCAAGGAATACGGACAAAAAAAAATGAAACCTTGCTGCTTATCAAAGGCACACACTCATGGGGTTTTTTTCTTTACTTCACAAATGCCTGGTTCAAATTCAAGATGTGCTTTTCTCAGAGCAGCATGGAAGAACATTTCTTGTCCTTCGATATTTGGTTTGCACAGACATATCTGACACAAAAGCAAGCCTGACACATATCTGTGCGGGTAATTCACAAGAGTAATTCTGTATCATTACTGCTCCTATTTGCTTCTACAGCAGCACTAAAGTGTTGTTGAGTAACCGAGACCCTGCACAGTCCTACAGTGTCTAAAACTTACCAAATCCCTCACAGTCCTGTTAGGGCAAAGAAGTTCAAACTATCATAAACACAGTAAAGCGTAAAGAGCCACTATGAAGTGCATGTAAAGGGACATCATGCAAGTAAGGTGGGAATTATTGGTATAGATCATGACTTACAATCACTTCAATCCACACTTTCTCTGAAAAAGAAATATGTATTAGCAGACCTCAATACACTAGAATTATCACTAATTGCCTTAGATCTAATAGATATCACAGAAGTGGGTCTTGAAAATACAGCCCTCATAAAATAAGACTTTTTCCCTCGAAAAGCTGTACATATTTGAAATTGTTTGTGAAATGTGGGGAGACAACACAAATTCCAGGATCCCAGATCTCCAGGTCCTGACAGATGCCTCACTGTTTGCCTCTCGCTTGGTACAACAAACTCTGATATATTCTAGGCCCTGTCCAATCTGGTTCAGCAGGCTTGCCCTCTGCACACCAGGGCAGGTGGTGCACGTCCCTGGGAACTGTAACTCATGCAATAACTGGTTTCTTTGAGCTCCTTGGAAGCACTGTTACTATTCTTGGGATATTTTCTACCAGCCCTTGCTAAATGATCCATATCCTCTGCTGCAGCTAAACAACAATTGATTTTTCTGTTCTTTCTAAGCACTGTCCCGTTGCCAACGTATATTTCTCATTTAAGTCCTGGAGCATTTTGTTGCCTCTCCAGCTTAATCTTGCCTTTCCATAAATTTACTTTATGAGCCTCCCCATCTGTTTCTGAGATGTGTGTGTATGTTGTGTGTATCTTTCTCTTGCTGTTACCCAGTCAGGTGTATGTTTGCTGACTGCACAGCATGTACATGCAGCCTGTCAGGAAAATGAGATTCTGAATCTGCTTCACTGCTGGTCCTGCTCCCTGTTTCATACCTGAAACCACGATGAATCATGTTGGACACCCGAGCTTCTCCTCAGTGAATCACAGCCTGCAGCTCTCTCCCTGGTGCTACACAGATTCTGAGATTACAAGCTCTTTGTGTGCATTAGGACTCAATTCCTGACCCATTCCTATCGTGGACTTTATGCTGATAGCAAAGCAGGTTGTTAGCATCACATTCCTTCTCATCTGTTTGCCAGAAACCTTTAATATTGAAATACTGAGTGAGGAATCACTGCACTGCCCAAACCTCCTGCCTGATATCAGTACCTGCATCTGACACAATTTAATAAAGGTCAGTCCTAACTGGGTTTGTCCCTGAATAAAATGGATTCTCCAACTCTTTGGAAAGAAAAAAAAATTAATAAGTGTCCATAGCACTAACAGTGACCCTCATACTGACATGTCCCTGCTGTCAGGGTTTGAAACCAGCCTTGCTGTGCAGCAAACTCAGCGACTGCACAAAGCGTCAGGAGCAAGAGGCTACTTTCTTATTGCGAAAAAGCACAGGATGCAAACCCACAGTTTATTTTAATATTCTTGGGATAGCTTTGGGAACTCAGGTTAGCTGAAGACAGTAGAAGCAGGTATTTTTTGCCCCAACTACTAGCCCCACAGGCAGGGCTCTGTGCCTGTAATGCTCCCATCACGTCCTCACAGCACTGTGCTTGTCATGTTTCTGGTTAAGGTTTAAAATGAGGGTACATAAAGCTCTTGTTTCACAGAGCCAGCACCCATCACCACCCCAGCATCACAAAGCAGGATGTAGGATTCATTCTGCAGGCAAGCCAAGGGTTAAAACACCTCACCAGGTTTTGTGTCTTTTCCTGCCCTTCGGTGATTCTTCATAACAGAGGATGTGTTTCTCTTCTTAGGTCCTCAGCTGGGAATTTTACCTCACTAAGCTGCTGCTGTTGCAGGGACCTATGACCTCCAGCATGCCTTCAGGCCCGCCTGCTCTTTTCTTACAGCTCACCATTGCTGTACCTTGTGATTTTTATTCCAAGTCCTAAAGTCGTGCAGGGAAGTATTTTGCCTTATCACTGTGGGAAGCCATGGAGGATGGATTCTTTCAGACACTGCATTTACCCCCATCCCCAGCTCTTTCCAAACTTATCTTTCCATAAATTGAAAGCCTCTCTCAGTTGGAGTAAAGAGCTGAAAAGAAAACCCATTTCCTCTGAGAGTTTGCAGACCAGCCTGTTTTTCTAGGCAGTGAACATTCCTCTCCCTGCAGGTGAAACACCAGGATGACCAGCAAATGTAATTTAATTATCAGGGAAACACACATTACAGCTCAAAAGCACCCATGTACTTGGAGGAAGGGTCAGGTGCCCACTTCACCAGCAGAGCGAGGTTAAAGTGTCAGGGAAGACACTTTCCAATGAGTACCTGTAGAAAAGTACTCCTGCAACTACTGAAACTGTCATTAAACACAGCACAGGGTTCAAGTGCTTGAGACTCTATTTAAAGCTCAAGTATTCCATGCTTCAAAACAAAGAACTTAACTGCCCTACAGAGGGCAAGATCCAGCCTGTGCCTGGCATTCAAGGCAAGTGTTCCTAAGCGAGCATTTCTGGATCCACCTATGCTCGTATTTAATTTTTCTTTTAAGTTTACTGTAAAGCAGAGGAAGAACTTGCAGCCCAAGTGTCTTTACTTTGCTACAAGATACATTTTCCAAAGACCTTCTGCCATTGCCACAGCCCCTGTGCCAGCCCAGCTGCCAGGCCACGTGTCCCCAAGAGACTGGGGATGACAGAAAAGCGATGGGGGAGCATCTCTCTCACTGACATTGCTCAGATGTAAAAGCCAGGGTGTAAATGGGAAAGGGAGGGAAGGCCATCAAACTAAAAGGTTTGTTTGGCTGTTTTTGTTCTCCCCCCTCCCCCAACAAATTAAATAAAAAGTCTAAAGACTACAGTTTGCATAATTTAACATGCCTGTAAACATGGAACATGCATAATTGATGTTAAACAACATGCTAATCACCTCATAATGTGAACAGAGGGGCAACCTGCCCTCAGTTTATGTATAAGTAACAAGATGGAAGCCTGCTGAGCTCTGTATAATAGGTTCCTCCCCCCTTTACATTTGTGTCTCAGCATGATGGTAAACCACAGCTTAGGCAGAAAAGCTAATGTATTATTTATGCCAAGCTTTGAACTGAAATGCTTTCCCCCGTGTTATATAAATATATATATTACTCCTTCAAACACAGTGATTGACTCTGTCAGGTCACTGTGAGCGCTTTCCCTGCTACAATGGGAAGGGAACTGCCATGCAGGAACAGCAGCAGCGGGTGAGGAGCTGCTCTCTCAGTGCACAGACACAGTCCCAGACCTGTTCCCATTCCTGCAGCTGCCTCAGGAACTTCACTGAGGTCCAAGGGGTTGTACAAATGTGCCCCCACAGGGGAGCACTGCAAGAGAAGCCTGCATGGATGCCCTGTGATCTCTCACCTCTGCCAGCCTCACGTCGCTGAATGCACAGGGAAGCAAAGGGCCCTGCTCCAGCCACATCACAGCAGGTGCTACAGGGAAGCCAGAAAGCCACGAGCACCAGGATGCTGAGAGCAGGGACAGAGCTCCTGTTGACTTCAGAAGGAATATGAATGAGCTTAGAAGCAAATTTAACAAGAATTTTATCACATTTTGTTTTCACAAGCTGATGCAGCTGGGGGCTGAGTTGAACTAAGAGGTATTGAGCACAACCCAGCAGTGAATCCACGAGTGCTTTCCATCCAGCTAACACAATACATGTGACTTTTGCCTTCTCAGAGGTCTGGCTTTAATTAAAATCAATCTTAAATAATTTATATGGCATTTCATTAGATGCACGCTGAGTTAGACCAGGGCACTATCAGTAAAAATAAATGTATCCTGTATAAGAGCTGAGAAGCTGAGGTCACAACAGGGCATTTTGGGTTCTCCTTTTTGGAAACTGTTGTTTAAAGATGGAACACCAAATAATCTTTAACCTTGCCCCAGGCAGACCAGCTCTCTCCCATGCAATATGTTAGCCAGATAATTAAAAGACTACAGATAGCCACAAACAGATGCAAGGCATTTTGTTTTAATGCCAGAACTGCTTCACCAGTGGCAATTTAGAAATTTGACACAAGTTCCATCATGCCCAAATGGTGCTCTCAGCTGAAAAAGAGGTAAATATTTAATGCTAGAGGGAGTAAATAAAATTAAAAAATAAAAAAAAAAAAGAGAGAGAGAAACAAAAGGTTGTATGAAATAAGAGATGTGAGTATAAGCCCTAAAGGAGGCAGCCAACACAGCCAGGATCAGCTGTACTGAAAAAAAGTGTCTTTTCCATCTCTGAATGGAAATCATCCCTTTAGAGTGATGGCAATACTGCTGGAAAGCTAGTTGTGCAAACTCTGACTCCAGGCTCATTCCCACTGCCCACTCTGTTCATACACATTGGGGTGAATCTCCTTTAACTTGGTTCCCTTGAACTTCAATATCTTTCAACATTAAATACTGTATTTTTACTCATTTGAGTGGTGCAGGTGGGTTCCGAGGCTCTTGCAGAGCACCTGTGAGGATGTGACCACCAGAGAAGGCTGCAGGAGGAGCAGGGGCGGCACTGGGCTCTCCAGTGGCACAGCAAACCCCTCCCTCACCAGCCACTGAAAGGAACAGGGTGAGCACACGTGAGGGAAAGATGGATCACAAGGAGGGGGCTTGGTGTGAGAATTACATCACTGGGAATGAAATCCATCTCCCAGCCAGATGGAGCTGAGTTTGTTTATGAGCCTGGGCTGTGATATCCACTCAGGCCATCTGGCTGGCACTGGGGGGAAGTCCTGCCAGCAGATACCCTGGAAGGACCATTCTGCTCCAGCTTCCATTTCATCACTCCACGTTAATCAGTGTGCTATCCAGCCTGCTGGGGAGGGTATCATGGAGAGGAAACACCAGGCTATGAAATGCAGCACTCTCTTCCTGATTAATACTAATGACTAAAAAAATTAGAGTCTCTTGAGCAAACCCTGCCAAATTTCTGCAGTCACTGCAAAGACTCACTTATACAAAGATTACTTTACAGCCCTCTTACCACTTGCTGCTGCCTTATCCAGGCTGTAAATTGAATTAACACATCCAGAGCCCTGCAGCACTGCCAGGGGATTTAGAGGTCTCAAGATCAACAGGAGTCTTATTCTGGACTATTGTTTTTTCTGCAGCAGTGAGGGCATCCTGACCATAACCACACTGATGCTGTGAGGGAAGATACAACACTAGACATCCTACAACGCGATGAGAGCCTTTGGAAGATTGTTCCCAGAGATACAGTAACAAGTACCCAAGTAGAAGAAAAAAAACAAACCAAAACCAAACCGTCAGATCCTTGTTGCAATGAGTTGCTGACAAGCAATTATGAACAAGGGGTACCTTGGCTCATATTCATCCACCAAATGAGATGATGGAGGGCCACCACAAACACAGAGCTATGTACTAAATATCTGTATATGCAGAGGGCATTGCATATCATTCCAAACAGGTGTTCATGGTTCAAACACCTGGTGTAATCACCAATAAGGGAACTCAGTGAAGGCACCCAAATTACATCCTCAGCACTGGTGGCGCAACTTTGTTAGTCTCATTTCTCTTAAGTGATGCAGGAATAACATCCCAAATTAAACAGAGTGGATGAACTGAACTGTTCAACATTTGACGTGAAAACTGCCTCTCAGCTCAGAGGGGAAATAAAAACGAAGCAAGAACCTTAAGGAGGGTGAAGGTGATGATTTTTGCTTGTCCTTCAGCAGAGCCTGGCCGTCTCCGCGGCGGGCGCAGTGAAATGACCCCGCGGAAGAGCCGGTTCCCAGCACACAGAGTCTGCGGGACAGCACCGTCATCTAGTGGGCATCCGAGAGAGCGCTCCCACAAACTGCTCCTGCCCCGGGACACCCTGCTCTGATCGGGGACCAGCCCGGGAAACCGAGCTCTGAGTCCCCGGGGCAGACCCACAGCACAGTCACTCGGCTCCTCAGCCCCTGCAGGATCACCCAGGACAAACGGCTCCCTCTGGACTTCCAGACGATCAGACATTTTCAGGGATAGAGCTGGGTCTATCACACCCTCACCTACTAAGCATCAGATATTTCTTTTTTGGCAATCAATAGAAAGACTCATTTTGAATAAGGGTGAAGAGTTCAGGCAGGAAAATCATTGGCACACACAGCTAGAGGTTTCTTTCTCATTAAAGCTGCCACAGTACACCAGTCTTAGAGATCACTCTTAGTACTACTGCCCTCTTCAAAAGAAAGCTTCCTAATAAAGCCAGAGCAAGGAACTTTAAATGACACTAATCCATCACTAAATTCTCTTTTGGGAGAGAACACTAAAACCACCAAAGGTTGCAAATACTCCTGAATTACAGTGTTTAAGTCTGCACCCAGATGTCATCCTGTTTGTTCATCACCATCAGCTCTTCTCTAACCCCGTTTCTAAGACAAAATTGTCACCAGGCCCTGCCTTTAGGCCACTAAGCATTGGACCTTTCTTCCAGAGGATGCTTAGCAGTGGAGCTACTCCTACGTTAGCTGAGGGAAGCTTTAGCAAAGTAATGAATTTTTGCTACAGTTTTATATTTTGTCCTTCTTTTGTAATCCCTCTCAGTGGCAGAGTCTGGATGAGGACAGAGCTAAGACTGGGAGTGTCCGGTGGGAGTTACAACACTTCTCAGTCTCTGATGTGTTGCATCAAGTTCCTGTTTTAAAGTTGGGCCTCTGCAGTCAGGACATCTGCCTAGTCTTGAGTTGTGGGATTTTTTTTCCACATTCCCATTCTTCTCATTGTTCTCTAGTCCCTCTTTCAGTTTTATATCCCCAGCAAAATTTCCCTTTATAACGCAGTTTGCCCCTCCTCCAGAGATGCTAACCCACTTCATTTGCTGCCTGCTGGGTAAAAAGATAAAAGGGCTCCACTCGTGTCAATTTAAAATCTCTATTAATAAAAGGAACCAGAGCATTTATGCAGCAACTATTTACCTCATTATGTGGTGTTATCGCCAGGTATGTGTTCTGAGTTTAAAGCAAGCAGCTAAAATCCATTTTCTGTTTCTAAGAGAGGGAGTGAAATCAATTCCTAATGAGACTGCAAAGTCTCCATTCCCAGCAGAGGACAGAGCTACATTTACCACTGGAACAGCACAAGAAAAGATGGGAGTCTTCATTCCAGAGCAGACATGCACAACACAAATTAAACAGCCAAGATGAACTGTGCCACACTGGGATCACCAAGTTTGCTATGGTGAATATGTTATACAATCGCCGTCAGCTCCTGTGGGATTTAAAGATGCAGGAAGGTCAGACACACTGTCATTGCTGTCAGAGCATTCAATTCTCCACTGTACACAGAGAACACCAGAACACTCCATCCTCTGAGTTCTACTTTTTGCCAGATAATTGACTCTCATGACCTAAAATGATGCACCAATGCCTTAAAAAAAAAAAGCTTTACTTGAAATTTCACCTTTTTTTAGTTTAAATCTATGAATGCAGTCACAGAAGGCCTTTTTCTTCTCTTTCCTTTGTATACGAGTTCTTCTGTCTCCTACTACTTCTGCTCTCATCAGATAAACGTGGTGCTGGAAATCCCATAGACATTGACTTTACTCTCACTACGACTCAAAGAAGCCAAAGCAACTACAAGTGTTAGTTTAGCCTCGTGGTGTACAGGCATTCCTTTAGCCACAGAGAAAAAAGTCTTCCTAAGCTGATCACAGCCTCAACTAATCTGAAGGTATCATCCCCAAAACCAGCAACAACAAAACAAACCAGAAGAACAAGCACTCAGCTTGCAGTGTTTTTTTAAATGGGTAGGTGGCAGTGATTGAAAATCAGGAGTTGGATCTCTAGCATGAGAATAGTCAAGGAAAACCCCCACTGTGCATTTAACTGTTCTCACGTAAGATTATCCCACAAGTCTCACACGGTGCCACTAGATGTCACTCTTGGACTTTCAGTTGAAACACTGTTTGCGTTTTATTTTTTCCTCTAGTTGTTATGCCAGTTGCCACAAAGAATGAAGACCTTGCCATGATTTACATCTTAATTTAATATGATAGTTCCACAAGAATATATTTGGCTTAATGTTTATGGGAGAAGACACATGCCAAATTCCTCCAGTATGAGACAGGAACTGGGCTGCTCATAATTCAGCCCAGTATATGATCTTTCTAAAAGGAACACAGGCTTCAAGAACTTCTTGTTTAAATATTGATCTTATCCTCAGCATTGTTTAATCCCTCTAAAAACAGAGGAAAGCAGTGCTTTATTGTGGGGAGGCTCTATTTATTTGCAGGGTTTTTTTGGTCACCTCCTATTTGCCAAAGCTGGAGGTGTAAATGAAATTATGCTCCCGAAGGTCCTCTGATGGAGACAACGTGCACAACTAACCACATTTTAAAATGTTTACAATCTCCACTTGTGTAGGGGGAACAACACGAGGGGTGGAACTGGTGGCATTAAGCAGCAGGGTAAGAGAGGAGCAGGATTGCAGAGGGAACAGAGAACAGCAAACAGACCAGGACAGGACACCAGGATCAAAGAGAATTTGAGAAAAACTTGTCAGATTGCCAGCACCAGGACTCCTCAGGAAAGGCATCTACACATGGCCATAGTGAACACCACGACAGAACTGCTGTGCATTCAAAAACAAGAAGTGTTTTGGGGTCAGATCCAGAGCATGGTGCTCTAAAAGCTCAAGAGTCCACACATCATTATTCCAAGGCCAGGGCTATAGACAGCCCCTTAACACACAGGGGTTTATATTTTTTGCTGTGAAGGTTACTTAGATGCTTGAGTAAATCCCTCTGACCCTTTTTCAAGGTTGATTAATCAAAACACTGGATAAACATTCCCTTGCTAGCAGCGAGTGCACTTAGGCAGGCAGCGCTGTGCCCTCCGAGCTGCTCCCAGCCAGGAAAGGTCACTGCTGCACAAAGCACAGCCTCCCCTCAGCACAGGCAGCAGCCCTGGCATGGCCACATCTCAGTGAAGCACAGATTTCCATCCTGGCAGGATTAACCCAGCCCCTCACCTTGCAATTTAGTTCTTTCAGGGAGAGGGGCACAGAGCTGTCGCAAATGCCAGCTCCTCCAGCTGAGGGCTGTTCCTCTGGGTCCCTTTTGCCTTTCTGCAGCCAGGCAGGAGTTCACGGACCACAGCCCTCCCTGATTCTCCCTGAGCACAGTGCAGTAACCAAGATACATGGGATAGGCTGCCTTCCTCCCACTGATGTGCAGAGAGAGGAGGGTTCCCTTTGCCAGAGTGTGCCTGGTGGCTGCAAAAGAGCAGATGTGCTCCTGTCACCTGAAACCCATCACATTTGTGCAGGCCATCACAACAATCATCTCTTGTTCCACTTCCCACAGTATCTCTCATGTTTAAGTGTGTGGAAGTGATGATCTAAAGGCCAACACTCTCAATAAGAAAGGGAAAATATTGAAAATATAAAAATTTTAATCCAGCCAGGAAAGAGGAAAAAAAGAACAAAACACACAAGCAACAGACTCACAAGAGAATGCTGAGGACAATCTTTACACAGGGAAACAACCACAGGGTAATAAAAAGAACTAAAAATTTGTTTGGAAAGAGAGTGGGTTTTTTACAGAGGGAAAACCATGTGTAACATTGGAAGAGTCCATCTCACATCCATGAAAGATCCCATTCTAGCAGTTATTCTCCTGAGGCACATTTAGAAGAGAACAACTCATGCAGGGGTTATTTCATTTATTGCAAGTTACAGCCACCAGCCATGGGGAGCCTGGTGGCCACTGAGCACTAGCACCACACAGAAGTTCAAGATGAACGGAACAAAGATATTTCTGTGGGACATGAAAGCACCAAACTCAAACCCAGCACATTCTGTAGCTGAAGAAGCTGCAGCCATGCTCATGATGGACACCCAGCTATAATTACAGCTCAGCAGCTGCTAGCTCTCAGTCTTGACTCAGTCTTTTTTATCATAGGAAGCTGCTTCCTATATAAGCAATCAACTTGACAAACAACCCAGATGTTCTCCCCCCACTCCTGCACTGTAGCAGCTACATAAACTATGAAGTCCTTCAGCTTCAGCATTCCTTCTCCTGACCAAGAAATAGGACATCTGCAGTTGGAATTTGGGACACAGCATTCCATGCCTCTTTCAGAGGCTGCCAGCACGTCCCAGTTCTGTTTTGGTGCTGCGAGTACGAGGGGCAGAGCAGCCTCTCTGCCTGATTAAAGCAGCCATGATTTATGCAGACAGTCGACTGGAGCTACAATAAATAGATTTGTAACAGCACAACACAACCATGTTACAAGGGGTAGCTGGGGATGAGTTCAGGACAGGTGTTCTGCAGAATTTATAATCCACATCTGTATCGTGAAGCAGCAGGCAGCTTATTTAAAATGACAAGGCTGGGGAGAGTCTGCACAGTCCTTCTTTCCTTTTTAATTTTTGTTTAAATACAGGGAGGCTGGTGGGGAGAAGCCCAGCCAGCCTTTGCACCGAGCCAGTGGTCCCACTGCAGTTCTAACATGCTTAACATAGGGGAAAACATCTTAAGGGAGTGAGTGGTAATGGGCCATGAAGCATATGGCAGTGTTGTGGCATCTCAAGAGCCATATGCACAGGCCTACAAACTGTCGGGATGTGATACACTACAGATAATATCCGTGATAAATTATTCACTTAACCAAAAATTGTACATCAACCCTCAACAGCTGGTAAAAGCTGGATCCTTGCCCAGTACATTAAGGAAGTTTGCTTCCTCAAAGCTCTACTGTTCTTTAGGGGATTTGAATTATGCATGTTACCATGAAAGCTAATGCTGTACATATGCATTCAAAGTTATTATTAACCTCATCAGGCAGAGAAGGAGTGGAGCAGGCAGCTGTTTTTCTAGCTCATGTGCTTAGGATGTGGTGATGTTTTAAAGGACTTGCTGAGAGCAAGGATATAGGGGAGTTTATTTTCCCCTTAGAGTAGCTTGACAGTAGCCAGTTCAGGCTGAAGGGTCTCTGGGGTAGTCGTTGACAGAGCCAAGCCTCCTCTTCAATATTTTTATACCAGAAGAACTAAAAAGTTCCTCATTTTTTGGTGACCCATATTATAGCTGAGCTGTGCTATAATAAGTGTTAACCTCTGTAGGATTTGATCTTATATGGACTGACCAAGCTGTCTTTGATGGCAATTACACCAGCAAGTAAGGACCTGAATCTTAAAACTTCAGAAGACAAAAAGCAGCTTTTTCTCTGCAATGTGCAATATCCAGGATTTTTCCCAGCCACCAGTTCATCAGTCCCTCCTTTCTCAACCTCCCCCAGCCCCTGGGACCCCTTTCTGCTTTAGGGAATTGTCTCCTCATGACAGTAGTGTATATTTTCCCTCAAGCATCCAAATTCATCAGACTCCCACCTTCAATGTTTATGATTCATTATACAAATTCTGAGTTGAATCTGTTATTACAGATGTAAAAACAAATCAAGAAGCTTTAAAAACCTCTCCTTGCCCCCATCCCAAATTCATTGGAGAAGCCTGACTTGCCATTAAGAAGACTTTGATTTTTTTTCTGTGCAGCTTTAAGGCTGCATCTTCAAATGCTGCCTGCAGGACTGACATTTTCCTCTTCATCCCAAAGAGCAGGAGCAAGGCTGTGGCATGAACTGCAGATGGAGAGCCTGGGACAGTAAAGGTAGCACCATTCTCTCCTGCTTGGCACACACATGCTCTTGGCATTCATTTTTTGAAGCACCCCCAGTCTTTCATTTCTCTCCCTTTCAAATATTTTGCTCTGCCAAGAAAGTCAAAGCCAGGCTCTCTGGATAAATGGCCAGCTGGTGCTACAGCACAGAGTATCACAGGCTGGAAATGGGTTTGGAGAACAGTTTGGGGGCAGTTTACATCCCCTAGCCAAATGAGAATGGGAAGGCAGACCAGACATGCTGCTGGGACCTGCAGTAAGATTTTGCAGCATTAACTGAGCTATTCTAGCAGCTGCTAGATAGAGCAATAATCTTTGAACGTGACTTCTTGGTCTCTTCTTCCAGAAAGACAAGCTAATTAAAAAGGGGTTACAGAGAGATTATGTGGACCAAGGGGAGATTTCTGAAAGGCATAAAGAGCAGCTCAGCAGCCAGATCCCCCTGAAAGTCATTGTGAATTAGGCAACTGATTCCCACTTGTCCTTTGAAAAGCTCTGCTTGCAGCTTTTAAAGCTTGTCCTCTGGTTAAAAATAAATAAATAAATGCCAATTTCTTTCAGCAAAGCTGTGCATTGCCTAAGACAAATTTCTGATCCCTTAGAGGATCAGTGCACACACACTGAGCAGCAATTTTTGGTAGCTCTGTTCTGTTATCCCATTCCTCAGATGATCAATTGTTTAAATGCGACCCATCGACCCTGGCTCCACGTTTAGCCAAAGGTGTTTGGTAAGTAAGGCCAGCACAGCCCTTGGTGCTGTGCTGCACACAAGAGCAGCACTCACTGCCTGTCACTGGCTGTGGAGACACAGAAATTAAATCGCTGTCCCCAGGTCTTCTGGGAACACAAAAGGAAGGAAAAAAGCACCAAAGTGAGAATAAGCTCGCTCTCCTCCCCAAACAGCCCCAGCAGCACCTGCTGGCAGCAGCAGCTCTTTGCTGCAGGCTCTTCTCCAGGGCACCCTGGGAGGAACCAGCGAGCTGCTGCCAGAGCCAGCATCTCAGCTTGAATGTCAGTGTCATTTACACAGCAAATGTCACTTAAAGCTAACACCAGAAGGAGCTTGTCGGGGTAATTCACCAAGAAGCGGCAACAGCAGCTTAGCGGCTCTTTCCCCCCATATATACATATAAAATTACATCTATCTAAAATTGGATTTAGACTGCGAAAGGTTTTCTGGTGGCGAGTTTGATTTTACAGCACCAAAATCAACGTGGCACAATGGTGTGCCACAAGCCTGACGTGATTTAGACACCATTCCTAAAGATGCAGGCAGTTTGCACTCGGTGTTGGCTCAGTCTGCGGCAGCTCTGCTCAGATAAGGGGGCAGCTCTGCCAGTGGCTCTCAGACTGGATAAACTTGTCCATAGCTGGGCTGAGGATTGTTAGCACATTCTGCACTCGTCATTGACAATCCAACACCAGTGACAGCCACTCACTGCTAGCCTGGATTTTAGCTGGGAGTTGGAAGCAGGACAGTTTCTCTCCAGCAGATTTCTGCTGCCTCAGCCAAGTGTCAGAGCTGCACCTCAGTATCTCAAATCAGCTGCTGCCCCAATGCCACCACAGCAAACACAGTCAATCTTCTTGCAGAAATTCCAGAAGACACTCACACAAGTGCTTCTGATAAGGGGAGGGAAGCCCAGCAGACAGATTTCATCTTCCCAGGCCCGCAGTCTGCAGAGGAGCTGCCACAGCCCATTTCCCCTCCAGGCTGAGGGAAGGGAAGGGAAGCTGGCACCGTGCCTGGGGAAGCCATTTCGGATTCTTACGGGGCTGACTCCGACCACAGAGGTGGAGATAAAGGTATTTACAGCATTTCATACAGACAAAATCTTACACCGGTAACTACTTCATCTCTTGACCACTAAAACCATGTGTTGTTTTTTAGGATTTGCTCTGTTCCTCTCAAAGTCTTTCCTGCAAGTTACCTGTGACCTGCAGAGCAAGCACAAGGGCAGGCTTGGGAAGCAAATTCAGAAGAATTGCTCATCATCAGACAATAAGGTTTGGTGACTACACTTTCATTTAGTTACTCTAACACAAGCCACGTGCCTGACACATGCAAACAAAGCATCCACCTGTTGAATGGAATTACCTGTGGTGATGT
The DNA here is from genome assembly GCF_029207755.1 of Chamaea fasciata. Lineage (NCBI taxonomy): Eukaryota > Metazoa > Chordata > Aves > Passeriformes > Sylviidae > Chamaea > Chamaea fasciata. The sequence continues at coordinate 7,935,902 of NW_027094103.1, read as the reverse complement.
GCAATATATTTTTATAATGTAAAACACAGATTGGAGTCTTCATTTCCTCCTTCCTTGACAGAATGCAGCTGCACAGAATAGAGACATAACACGGGAGCCTCATGAATCCAGAGCTAAGCTGCGGGAGACCAGGAGCAAATAAATATTTCACAAAGTGTTAGCACAAGACACGACAGCATAAATAAGTGTGAGGATAATGGCTCCGAATGCAATTTGGCTTAAGTCATCTGTGCCTTCAGAAATAGAAAGATGATTTATTTCAAGCCTGAGCAACCTGAGAGGGAAGCAGTGGGGGTTTTCCTGGGTTATTTATTTATTTTTAATCATTATCTTTGACCTTTCTGCAGGCAGCAAAGGGAGCAGGGGCAGTGGGTCACTGGTACAATGTGTAGGTTAGCACTGGAAATATTTCTCAAGGCTCTAAGAGATACATGAAGTTAGTTGAGGTGATCAGAGCAGTCCCCAAAGCCCCTTTTGCTGGAACCTGTTAACTGTGTGCCTGTGCTGTGAGCCCATGCTGTGGCCACAGCTGATGAAAGCTTTTACATTTAATAGTTCTCAGTGGACATTTCTTCCTTCAATTCATCCAATTGCTTTTTGACACACAAAAACTCAACACCTCCCACCCCTGTGGCAGTGTCAGCACACTGGGTGAGGGAGGGTGTCCTTTTTAATTCAATGTCCTGCCATCTAATCCTGCCATTTGACGCCCCTTAAATCACATCCTAAAAAAGTAAACTCATGGTCACTCCCTATTCAGTTTTCTTGTTTCACTCAGGATTTTACAGCCCTTGGTGATATTCTCTTCAGTTATTTCTTTCCTAGGAGGAGACTCTTGGCCCTTTTCTAGGTCTACTGAGCCCTGCTTGAGTCAGAGCAGGGCCCAAACCCAACACACTTGTCCTGCAGCAGATGTCCCACAGATTCAAACAGTGGCAAAACAAGGCTGGACATGTCATGGCCTAAAATGAACCAAACTGCTGGAGTGAGGAACACAACACTTGAAGCAAAAATTTGCTGAAACAGTGCCCTTGATCTGACTCACTCCAAGATCCAACCCCAGGTCAGGGGGTTTGGCAATTGCAGCAGAGAAAAAGCATCTTAAATATATTTTTTATCTCAGGGCTTTCCCTGTTTTTTGGGGTTTTTTTATACAGAAGCAGCTCATACATAAATAAGTAACACAGAAACAATGGTAAATCTTTTGCTGTTTTAAAGCCTTCATCAAGCATTGACCCTTAACCTGAAACACTGGAAAAATAATAATGAAACAAACACAAAACTCTGGAATTCAAAAAATTTAAATTAACACAAACTTTGACCCACAAAACACTCTCAGGTGAGCTGATGAAGCAGAGCATTTCGGGGTACCGCTCCCAGATAAGCACGCTGGGATTTCCAGCTGCACACACCAACTCCCAGGCGCCACAAGAACCGGTTTGTGTGTTCCACATTGCTGCAGGCTGAGTTTTCCACAAACTCTTGGGAGCCTGAGGGCGCTTCCAGGCAGTGCCAGCCCTTCCCAGCCACAGAGGAGCCGCTCCCTTTCCCAGTGAAGTAGCTGGAATTTGCCCCCTGGGATTTCAGGCTGCAAGGGACTGGCAGGCTGCCACCCTGTGTCCCACAGAGCTGGTGGCAGCGAGCCAGGGGCAAAGCTGCGCTGGCACCTCCAGCTCTCCGAGCTCCAGCTGATAAAAGCACAGCGGAGAGGGGGAAAGGTAAAAGCCACGTCATGCTTTGAGTTGAGAGGAAAGGGTCATGCACAGCCTGGTGAGGAGGAGTTGCCATTTAGGCAGCTGGAAGAACAGTGGTGTGTCAGTCAGTACAGTCAACTTATCTCTGGCTCTAATTCCCATCAGGGGCTGGAGGATGGCCCCACCGGGGAATGCTGTACTCGGCAAGGCAGCTGCCCTGGCAGCTCCTTCCAGATGCTCTCTAACGCTGGAGTAGGAGGCAAATTTGAGGAAGGAGTGAACGGATAATTATTTCCTCCTCCGAAATCCCTGCTGGATTTGGCAATCCTGCAGCAAAAGCCTCAGAGAGAGCCAACCAGAGGCCGGCTCATGTTTGGTCTTCCTGCTTTGAGCGACTGGCAATAACAAATCCAAACCCTAAACAACCCCTGGCTGGGAAAAAAAGGGAAAAAGAAACAGACCCTGCACTCCTAGAAGTGCAATATCTGTTTTGAGAGTGTGGCTCCCAGCCACAAAGGCAGCCTGCACTGCTCTCCCACATGGACACAAGGCAGAGTGGGAAGCTGAGCATCTGCAGAAGGGCTGAAATGTTCTTTAATAGCAAACCAGGCCCTGAATGCCTGCTCTGTGCCCACAGATGGGTCCACGCACGCCCTGGGGCTTTGGCAGCACGTGGCAGGGCCATGGAAACACCCGCCAGGACATGGGGACAGCAGCCAGGAGACAATGCCACTCCTTTGGAACTTGCTGCTTCTCGCCAGCCGTGCCCAGGCAGGTCAGGAAATGCTCGGACACAAAGGAGAAGGCTTTCCCTGCCACTGCTGCCCTCCTTTTGCGGGCAGAGGAGCAGCTGACTCCAGGCCCGATCCCCAGTCGCTGTAAAGCCTGGCTGGTTTCTGTGCTCCAGGGGAGGAGGAGCAGCTCCTCGGCATTCCAGCAGCAGCCTAATTGAATCCAACCCATTCGGCTCCGGGGCTGGAACACAACGAACAGCACTTTGCTGCTGAGGCAGTGGAGTTAGGCCAGGGCTGGATGCCTCTGACAATCCTGCCCTGCAGCTACCATGGCTGGCTCCGGCTCAGGAATCTGAGAGCACAGCAAGGGTTAGAAATGTGACTCAGGAAAAATGATGGCCACGTTCTCAGCTGGTATAACCTGGCTTTACTTCACTGACTTCTGTGGAGCAGCAGCAATTCAGAGCAGCTGACAATCTAATTAAATTGCCCTGTTTTGGCCTGAGAGATGTACACGGCTCCCAGCCACATCAGTCAAGGCCGTGAACACACATCCAGGAAAAAAGCAAACTCTCTGCAAAAGCAATTGTCAAATCTTCAGTGAGAATACTGTCCAACTCATTGTCTGGATCAGTTAAATTTAAAAGATGCTATAAAAGACTCATACTTGCCAAGGATTGTACTATAAGCATGGCCCCCTCCATCTCTGCTTGTGTCTCCTTCCCCAAAATAAATCTTATCTCATGTACTCGTGCCCTACTAGCAAATGCTCACACTCTACAAAGCAGTTTCATAGAGAGAACTCAATTACACCCAGGTAAGGTTCACAGAGAGAAAGAGCTCCACCCAGGGAAGAATGTCATCCAAGATTAATTAGCCCTACTACCTGACTACCCAGTCTTTTTAAATGATACAACCTACCAATCTGGTTAACAGGACGAATAAAAAGAAAAAAAAAGAAACTACAAAAAACCCCACTAGATCAAATAACATTCAATATCCAAAATTAGCTGCATTACAAATATTGTTTTATCCAGTGCCATGATTTATTGGTCTCCTCCCCCTGAGAGCTTCTATTGACCTCAGACTCACCTCAATGAATCTTGATTTTTGAATGAAAACAGCAGTCAATAATATTTACTTCCTATTGACTTCATCCTCAACAGCGCAAGGAGAAAACTGAACTATTCATGACCCCCCCTGTCTCAGTTCTAATCACAGTGGTGAGATCCAAGGCCCCATCTCTGCAGGTCAGAGGGAGCACTAACACCCAGCAATGACCCCACCGTGAGGTGACCGACAACTCACACATCCAGCAAGTTTATTTATGCAGAGAGGCAATGGATTTCCTGAAGTCTCATGACCACTTCTGTGTGACAAGAACTTCAGTTTGAGAAAAAAAAAAAATGATCCTAGTCCTGGCTAGTCACGTCTGTTAAATCTATCATCAGGAAGCAGCAGCTTTAAACCATGATATGAAGACTTGCCATGAGCATCTGGCAGTCAAATTTACACAGCTGGAGTGATTCAATTGCATTCCAAGGTTACTGCTGCTGTTTATTTACACCTTTCCTGATGATCCAGTGATTTGAAATGGAAAAGCTTCCATGTGCTACTCCTCACCCCAAAGGCCTTCCACCATCAGTCTGGCAGTCAGGTGTCTCTCAGATGGTCAAAGTCACAGGCTGGCTTAGCTGTGACTGTCAACAGGAAACTCAAACTCTTCCCATCACACCTAATGAACAGACAGAGCCTTTCCCGTGCCAAGTTTATTCTCTGCCTGTAGGATTATCTGCAGACAGACTTGTTAGCCTTGATTCACACGTGGTGGATCCTAGGGAATGCATCAAGCTTCCTTGGAAACTCAACCCTTCAATTTACCAACAATTTCCTGATCTATTAGTCATGATTTGATCCTTAAGTTTATTACACTCCCTCCTCCAAATTCAGCTTGTTCTTTATCTGACAAATCCAACCATTGCACTGGTGCTGAGTCTTGTGTTCAGCACCCTCCCATGTTCCCATCACAGATGTTACATGTCCTGCCACGGCGTTTCGAGCAAGGCCTTGGCCAGGTGAGTCCATCTGCATCCTCTACTCACCTCCTAAATCATGGCTCCTGTTCTCAGCCTCCCCAGTTCTGTGTTTCACAAAACAGACCTCCCACACCACAGCATGTCCTTGCTCAGGTTGCCTCTAAGCCACCTGCTTGGCTTTCCTCTTCTGACCCATCTGCCTCTGTAGAACTTTGTGTCTAGACACATTAGCAGTCTCTCTTTACAACAAGCACTAAACTGAGCTTGCATCCCTCATTCTTGGTGCCATGGGCTGCAGGCAAAGCAAATGTCCCTGTCAGGGAATGTGGGCAAGCCCCATGTGGCCAGCAAAGCCAGTTGTGACAACAGAAACCAACCTGCATCCAGCAGGCACCAGCTAAAATAGGCCAATTGCCTACAATTTTTTTTTTTTCCCTTGGTACATTCAGGCTCAGGGAAGCAGTTCCAGGTTACCCCTCATTAGGCAGATGTTCTTTAAATGATTTATGCTTCTATCAAGCTTGATATCCCCACAGAAGATTGTTAGTGAAAAGCTCTGTGTAATCATTTATAGTGGGATTTATGATGTTTAACTTAGTAACTCTCTGCAGGCCCTCTAACAGGATGGAGGTGGGCTGTGGGCAGTAAAAGGTCAGTCCCAAAGGAAGCCAAACACGATGCTAAGAGGAAACTAGAATAGGGCTCTGAAGGGCTTTGTTCACATTAGAGGGGAAGCAGCACAGACTTTAATCATCCTTGCCAAAGGCATGCACATGTGAGGAACAGAGGAACCAGGCAAGATTTTGCCTCAGATTTTCAAGGTTGGTGGTAAATGTGGTTTTAGACTGGTTATTGGCCTAATATTGCCCTCACTTCTTCCTTTGTTTATATTAAGTTGCCTCAATTACAGTCCTGTATTAAGAAAGCAGTCATGCAAATGTTTTTGTTTGGTTAGGGATTTTTAATGTTAATTTATTTTCAGGCCAAAAAACATACCCAATCTGAAAAAAAACCCACCAAAATATGGGGTAAATAGTGAGTAACTCATTACACTAGACTTAGGTCCCCTCTTGCAGTACTAGAATACTCAGAGGTGGGAAGAGCTGTTAAAGTCATCTCAGGGACATCTGCAAAACACCAAGATATTCTGGAATTAAATTTCAAGTTTTAGTCATCTTTTTTAATTCCCTGTTTCTTCCAGAACTGGGAGGTAAAGTGCTAGAATACACCCAAAAGAAAACACAAGAAAAGCTCAATAACTTCAGAAGCAGGACTTACTGACAGGCTCCTGGGAACATCCTGAACTTTTCTGCTTTGCAGTGCAGCCCCCTCAGTGCTCAGATAATTCAGCTGTTTGGATTTTACCTGCCCAGGCTAACCTGAACCACCTGGAAGTGCCTGCTCCTGCAGCCCAGGATTCTCACAGTTATTATTCTGGGGCACTTGAACCACCCTTTCTCCATGTGTCTGAACTGATGTAACCCAGCCAGACCCAGCAGCCAGAGGTCATGGACAGCATCACTGGGCAGGCTGGGAATGTGTGCTAAAGAAAACTGAATTACAGCTCATCTAAGCAAAGGGCATTATCCCAAAGTACCTCGGGGAAGGAACAACCAGCCTGGCGTTGTCCACCCCAGCGTAACCCACAAAAGTTCTGCAGTGCTCTGCTGAGCTCAGTTACCTGCTTGCTGTCTCAGTTTCTTCACCTGCAAGATGTGCTTTTGTCTAAAGTCCTGTTTCCAGGGCACGCTGTGAATGCTCTCACAGGACTGGGAAGTTCACAGATCTCTCACTGGTTTTATGCAAAGCATCCATGGGACACATTCCTCACAGTTCATCATGGAGCAAGGGAGGCTTCCCACCCCAGAGAGGGAGCAGGCAAAGCAGCCTCGACAGTCCCACAGTGGTGGGAGGGAGCAGCAGCAGCTCCAGCAGCTCAACCCTTGCTCAGCACCTTTGCTCAGCACCCCCAGCACGGGCTCTGCCATGAGGGCAGGTCATCAACAGAGCTCCAACTGCAAACCTGCCCTTCCCACTAACTCTACAGACACCCTGAGAAAAGCCTCACAGCTTCCTTCCCACCCACTTGTCCCCCAGGCCAGCTCTGCTGGAAAATCCCATCCCTCCCTCCCACACAGCACAGAGCAGGGGTTTGATGGTTCCTGGAAGAAAATGTTTTAACCACACACTTGCACCTGCAGCGCCTGGCCCTGCGTGTCACAGAATTTGGAATTAAGCGGCGCAGCTATTGTAAAAATGAGTTACAGCACAAGCTCCTTCATCTCAGTCATCGCAAGGGCTATATCCCACTCCTGCTTTGGTACCAGATGGCTCAAGGTCTATTTTTCAACAAGTGCTGTCTGCTACACTTGCAGCAAGTCCTTTGAGTTACAAGGCAAATCTCTTCCCTTAATATCTTTTTCATCCTTTACCCCCCTCCCCTCTTTGAGCTCACAAGTACATCTTTTCTTAAGAAACAGAAAAAATCTATTATTCTTCAAAGGCCCAGTTGTGTCCTTCATTTACTGAAGTAGTCGAAGAATATTATGGGTCATTTTGTCACCATGGAAACCACAAATAGACCTTCAGGGTTTTGGAGAGGTGATATTATTTTGGAGAGGCTGTGCAGGGCTCTCTGACAGAAAATAATAGGGATGGCAAATCAAGGAGACCTTTTATACAGACTGTGTGAAATGCAAAGGGTATCAAACATCATTTCTCTGCCACCGAAGACTACTCCAGGCAGCAGTTTAATATGGTATCCTCTGACAGCTGAGCCCAAATGGAAAATTAATGAGGCAGCATGATATATGAGTCTTTTTAAATCTCATAACCAGCCTCCTTTATAGAATAAAAATGGCCAAATCAGTTTAATATTAGTGGAGAGGTTCTGTGTGTGTCTTTCTTCTGAGCCTTGTCAGTGCAGTGCTGAAGAGACAGTTTTGGTTTATTGACTGCGTAAGTCTAGCTGTTTCCAAGTTTTGGGCTGTCTAAATCACAATAATTCTGAGCTTTATTGGTTTATCAAAATACAGTAAAGATTTGAAAGCCTAAGGAAAACCTGGGATCTCAGAGGGGCCACATCCAGCCATTCAGGAGCCCTGAATGCCCTGTGTTGGTGGCCTGGGACAGAAGCCCCTTCTCTGCCTCCCAGCAGCAGGGCTTCCCAATCCCACCCACCAGAACACCCACCAAATCTGTCATTTCTGTCATGAAAAGAGGGACTTATGCACAGTGACAGTGCTGGCTGCTCTGAGAAAAGAGCAGGAAACAGGAAAATACCCTGAACTGAATGTAACCCACCCCAGGCTCAGTCCATGCCCAGGCAGCTGTCTCCTCTCCCAGCACTACTCTATCAAAATCCTTTCGGTGTTGACCTTGTTCTTTTACAGGTGAAGCTCTTAACTGCATAAATAACTAAATCCATGCAGTTCTCAGGCCAGAAGACCCTTTCTGCAGGCATTCTGGCAACCATAATCTCACAACTGAGTCCCAAGCTAAAGACCTACAGAGATAAGAGCAGAAGCAATTACAAGCAAAGTTTACACAAAATGATGCCATATCCTACCTGGTGGTGGATGAATCCTAAACCTACTGGGTAGCCTGACACTTCCAAGGTTGCTGCTATGCTGAATTAGAACAAAACCTTAAAATCTCAAGTCATTCTGCAGTACAGAAATTTCAAAATGCTTCTGTTTAGAAACAAGCAACCACTTCACTGAAACACTGAATAAACAGCTCAAACAAAACTAAGGAGTCAAAACAAACACTCCTCTCCAAAGTTTTCTGTCAAAACATCTTTGAAATAGACACCTTCACGCAAAACATTTCAGCTGCAGAAGAAAAAAGAGCTTCCTTTAGAAAACTGCTTTATAAAAGATGCTAACTCTGCCAGCTTCCTCCCCAGAACAGTTGTGAGCAGATCCATGGCATGCAATCATCCACTGTGGTTCAGAAGCTGTGCTTTTCCTGTCAGCTGGAACAGTGTAATTAGCTGGGCACCTCCAGGCCTCCAATAAAACCTAGTGCTCTAAAGACTGGCACTTCAGAACATGAAAGCAGAGGGATCAACAGAAGTTCGGCAAATAACACTTTGCTATAAGTGAACCCTCAAGAAAAAAACAACAAAACAAAAACAACGAGCATTCAACACAGAGCAACAGAAGGAAACTGCTGTAGATTTCATTGCCTTGCTAAGACAACCTCAACCCCACCAAAATACCCCCCAGGCTAAGGTTCAAAACACACTGATGGCACTTTGCCTCTCATATCACAACTTACCCAGCTCTGGTCGTGCTGAGCATCTTCAGTAAGGGGGCACACTCCAAGCAGGCTTAGGAGAGCAGGAGGAACTTGAAGTCACAGGCCTTCACTCCACTCAACTCCAGCACAGACATCCAGCTGTTTTCCTGATTCCTACCCCAGTAAAATCCGAAAGCAGAGGGCCCAGGTAAGCACATGCCAGGGCATCACCATCAAACAGAAGGGAGAGGGAGGAACCCCTTATGAGCTGTTGGGCCAAACAAGGAGGAACTGAATGAAGCTGAAGCAGTGAATGCTTTTAACGATGCTAAAAGCTCACACTGCAGCTAGTGTTTGATGCACAACAGATGACCCAGCTCCTCCAGCACTTAGTGGAACTTCCTACACTTGTGCCACGCAGAGCCCATTTCCACCTTCAGAAATTCAGTTTTCTAACTGCATTAAGGACGTGAGTGCTGTAAGGTTGCCACAGTGGATGTGGAATTAGAAATACACACAAAGTAGCAGAGAGAAATGTTACTGTGAAAGCAGGACTGCAGCTGTACTGATATCTCAGGTATCAGAAACATGGGGATGCCTAGGAGATGAATTCTGGTGTCTTTCCTGAGTTACATGAAGATCCTGATCTGTTTCATGTCTCCAATGAACAGCATGATAGTATCAATAAATGTATTTATTGGCCTAATAACATCTCCATTCCTATTTCATCAAGATTTCACTCAGAGGGTGGGAAGACAAGAAGGTCATTTAATATTCATATGAAAAAAAGGTTCATTGCCCAGAGCAAACAGTAAATGTGGAATAATGTGTGCTTGTTTCCTTTATCATCTGATGCTGTGCTGCTTTTGCTCAAGTTGTAAATGGCAGTGTTGTTCCAAGGCCTGCCCTCAGCACCAGTGGCTGCTCTGCAGTGGCTGCACACAGGCTGAGCTAAGATTTTGACTGCTTTAGCCATCCCCAGCCAAGCAGCACCACATCCCAGAGCAGGGCTCTGGCCGGCTTGAAATACTGCCCAGTGTCAGCAGGAATACAGCAGCCCAGTGTTTAAGTTCTTCCTCCACTAAGTGCTCAGAGACCTTTCTTTCCCTAGGCTCCCTAAATGCTTTATAAACATTTATAAACAGGGAGAGTGAAAAATCAATGCAGAGATACTGTGGGGAGGAAGAGATAGCAAGGAAAGGAAAGACAAACTCAATGAAAAATGAAATAGTGCCCATATATTTGCTACCATCAGCCTTGCTGTTCCAGGGCTTTTTCCTCACTCCTCCTATCCCGGTCTTTCTGTGCAGGAGGCCAAAAGCAGGCATTTTGTCCTGATCAACTGCAACAACCAATGTCGTTTTAATAATGGGAGTGTTTTCTCTCCTTCCTTGAACTAAGATTAGGTTTGAAAACTCAGAGACGGGTTGAGAGTTCTGCAAATAATTCCAGGCTGGATCTCTGAGCTGCAGTGGTCACTGGGGTGGACACTGGGATCCCACGCCCCATTTCAGAGCACATGGGGAGAGGATGAGCACAGACGTGTGGGGAGTCAGGGCTGACTGGGGGGGATGAGCAGTGCCAGGGTCTATGGGTGAAACCAGCAGGGCTGTACAGACATAAAACTGAGGTGAGATCAACCAGTGGGGTCAACCGGACCCCACTGCAGCCTCATTCTGCAGCCTGCATTGCTCAGGTGAATTCAGAGACTTTAAAAAAAATTATTACATTTAATTGCTCAGCCATACAGGCTCGGACCCTCAGCCCAACATAGAAAAGGCATGGTCTTGCCCTGACATGCTGCTGGGAACTTCACTTTTGCCTTCATCAGGATCAGCAGCAGAGCCTGAAACAAGAACATTTGCTGGGAACAGGCTGGGTGCACCTTGCCCAGGTGCTGTGTTTTCTGTAGCCTAATGCAAACACTGTTATCTCCCTTACTCTGGCAGACTACTAATAACAAGTTTATACAGTTCATCTTAAACAAATATTGGGAAAGTCAGTCCTTACAAGGTCTGCTAAATTGCAGAGACGTCTGTGCAATTGCAATTGATGACACAGTGTTGAATTATACAAAGGAAGGGGTCAGTGCCAGTCAGGCTATTTCTCAGAGCAGATTGCATGGAGGTCTCATTTAACACTGCCAACTCTGAACATGTGCACTGTATAAAGTAGAGCTTTTATGGTTCTATCAGAGGTCCCTAATTTGGCTCTAGGAGCCATCTGCTGATTTAATAGGGGATCTGGATTGTTAGGCTGGGTTTAGTTTTTTGGTTTTCTTTTTCATTTGTTTAAACACCTAAAGCTTAGGCATTTAATAGAGAAAAATTTCGTAATAAGTTAATCCTCTGTGCGGTAAAAAAGGAGAAAATGAATGTATTCAGCTATGTTTAATTTTGTCTCCTAAGCAACCAACATATTGGATATTGTGGGTACCAAACCTTAAATGTGTGAAAGTCATTAAATTAGCCCTTCCAAGACTGCTGCAACCATATTATTAGGAAATTTTAGATGAATTACACTGTCAAGACTGTTAAGTATCACCTTGTGCTTTTATCAACCACTAATTAAGACTGAAACAGAATGTTAATGCCCATCTTACTTTGGCTAAACAAACAGAGATAATACACACAATGCTACCTATATTTAGATAATAGGCCCAACACCCACTATACACGTTCTTCCTCTACTCCCCTGTGCAGATCTGTGTAATCATTAAAAGCCCCCTGATGCCAGAATAAGGAACCTTGAAAGGGTATTTCACCTCCTCAGCACCGTGGGGCTGGTGACATTTCCATTAATCTTCCAAGGTAACAATCTCAAGACCTTTTTTCAGGAGGAGCACAGTGAGAGATGCGGGTTCAGCCACAGCCCCAGAGCTCGATCTCTCCACACAGATGATTTGCTGGGAATTTGTTAAAAAGCCTGAGCTGACACAAACCATCACAGGACCCAGTTTGAAGAGAAGTGCTAGAGCGAACTAAGGATTACACAGGATTGTTCCAACAGCTCAGGCTTTACAAACACCAGGGGAAACCCCATGAGGTGCTCCCGAAACCTATCCTCCATCCCTCCCTCTCTCAGGCGCAAGGGCATCAGTTTTCCAGCAGCAGTGCAGAGTGAAGGCTTCATCTGATGCAAAATTAATGCAGTGCCACTGAAATCAGCCCACCCTCATTGGGGCTCCAATTCAATCACATTCCCTCATTTATAAAGAGTCTTGAACAAACATTTTATGTAAAGGTCTCAGATTTCTCATTTCAAGGGCTGTGAATCTCACAGGCAATCCTGAGAGCACAGAAACTGGTCAGAGGTAATTACCTTTAACAGGGTTGCACCTCAGTTCCCTGGGGATTTCGGGGCAAGGAATGAGTCAGCAGCTGAGCACTACCCCGAGACATTTTGGATGAAATCAAGGGCAGTTTCAGCACTCACATGTTGAAGCAAGATTATGAATGACCACTGGATGTGACAATTTACCTTGCCGCTAGGATTTCTCCAAGATGTACTTTTTGCCCTTGATTCATGCAGTTGTTATCAGGTCAAACACGTTCATCTGTTTTAATTCCCTGATTCAAAGTAATGGATGGGAGCACAAATAAGCAAAAAATTTTCCTCCCCCCACAAAAGAACCAGATTAGAGATCTAAACTTAAAATTTTTGTGTTTTAGCAATAAAGATGAGAGACAAAACAATTTACCAACCAATCTGCTGGAAAACCATGGTACATCTCCTGCTACTGCATAATGGAAAACGTTTTGAAAATGGGTTTCCAGATTTCTCATTTGTGGTGAGCTATGAGCACACATGGATTTAATAGCATGGGTAAAATTGTTAATTAGGCAAGAAAAGGTCTGCCTTGAGTTTATAATGTCTTGTGATCCATAGTGATTCCTTCTCATTCTCAGTCCATGGTTCAGACAGACCTGAAGCCCAGTGGGGAAGAGGATCCATCTTGTCCAGCATTTGAACACATTTTAGTTCAAGGAGAAGGGATTAAATTAGTGATGAATTGCACCCTGAATGAAAGCAATCCTTTTTTTGTTCATTCAAACAACAGCCTCTCCCACTACAGTCAGCTGGGGCAGCCACAGCCTTAATAACCATTAGTTATGCTGTAAGCCATTATTTAGTGGAGCCAGTGGACCAGCAGCAGATCCCTGACTCACAGAATAGGACTGGAATCCTGAAGCCAAAGGCTTATTGCTGCTTCTTTGTGTGATGGCAAAGGTTACCTACCCCCTTAGTTCTCAGATGGACACAGCTTATAGACAGACCCATCCAGAAAACCCCAGAGTGCTTTTCGTTGTGGTGGTGTGGATGGCAAAGCGCATGAACTGGACCTGTCTCCAAGGAGAAAAACAGTGAGTGCAGGGGCAAAATACCAACAGGGCTGCAATTCCTGCAATTAGCAGACTGCAAGAAGAAAGCCAGGAAGAGGTGGGAAATTAGGGGAGACTCAAGCCTTAGCCTGGGAGCTGGGCCTGTAGGTGCACAGGGATAGACCAGAGAAAGCCTGATACAAAACCTGGCACTGCAATCTGGCACTCTGGTTGACCTCTTGGAGGAGATAACTCAAGAGTCTCTCTGTTTCTGTTCTCCTTAAATACATGTACAGTCTGCTCCAGCTGCTTGGCTCCGCTGCGAGCTCGTGGTGCCAAGCCAGACATATTTGGCTTTGATACAACGTTGGCTCAGCCTTCAAATAAAGCACTGCTGTATTGTCGTTAGGAAACAGGAGCTCCTGAGTGATTTCACGGAGAGGTCTGGAGCCACAGTCGGGGCTGGGGCACAGCCCAGCCCAGCCCTGGGGCTGAACGTGACTGGGAGCAGCAGCTGCTGGCTGGAGGCAAGAGCCTGCAGGGGAGAAATCTCCCTTTCCCAGCATCTGGTGTTTATTCCTCAGTCTCACATGGTCGGTGACAAACAGAGAGCAGGCGCTGTTTGGACAATCTGGATCTCAAATGTGAGGGCCCGTTAGAATTTGGGTCTGTTCTAATTTATCACAGGGTTTTTAGGAAAATGCTGCCCCAGCCTCGGGTTGGTAACGCTAAATCTGAGGTGTAGGATGAGCTACACAGGAGCTCTGCTAATTCATTCACTCAGTTAAACTTGTGTCCTCCTGCAAGGCCAGGATTAGCAGCCAGGCTGAGCAGAGTGATGGGAAGGAGGCCTGTCCTGCTGCCACCACAGGACTTGGATATTTGCATTGTGGCCACGGTCCTGTCCCTTTCTTGGCAGGATCACACTTTAAACACTGCTGACACAGCATCTCCCTTCTGCTTGGTGTGTGCCAGATCTGAAATCTGCTGTCAGCACCAGCCAGCTGCAAGAATCCATCAGGCTTGGGGTGACGAGGAAAGCAAGGCTCTCCTGCCAGCCCAGTGCGGCCATTCTCTGTTCTCTACTTTTGCACCACTCACCCCAGGGCATGGCCACAGTGGGAGAGGAAAAACTTGTGAGGTTTGACTGCAGGGTACACAGGAAAGCAGCAGCAGAATGGGATTGAGTCAGAAATACTTGCCAGAAGCCAACAGAGATCTTGCTTTCATCTGCTGACAGAAACTCTGACAACTGTGTATAATCTGCCTGATTTTCTCTAGCCCAAATAGTCTTTAAAATAGAAGTAGTTTAGCTTTTACAGGAGTTGGCACTAGAGAACAGAAATCTGACTAGACAAAACAGTGGCCATGGAGGAAGACTCCTCACCCTCATTCTTCCCATCTCTCCAGCACAGCAGAACCAGAAAAGTAAACACATCCAGCAGACTGCTCCCCTGAAGATGGGAAATGAAAGAAGGGAGACAGAGAGAGACTTTGTTCTATTTTTAAACACTTGAGAATGGCTCCAGGACTACTGAGAATGGCATTGAAAGCACTCAGATGGGAAAAAAAATCACCCAAGTACACATCCAAATTCCAGCTGACTCCACCATGGGCTTTGCCCTTGACCAGACTATGCAGGGATGTTTTCTTTCCCTCTCCATGGGCTGGCTCATGTCCCCAGCCAGGCAATCGTGAGGGAGGAGCTGAGACCTGAGAGGAGGCTGCTGCACTGCCCAGCCTGGTGCCCCCCCCTCCCCATCCCCTCACCTCTGTGCCCCACGCAGCAGCACGGCTCAGTGTGCCCCAGCTGCTGTCCCCTTCTTCATTTTGCCTCCAAGCCCTGTGGACATTGACATTCCTGCTGCAGATTCCCAGCAAAGGAGGGGGAAGATGTGTGTGACCAGCAGAAGCCTTGAAAGGACAGACTGCAAAAGGATGTGCTTGCTGGAAGCCAAGGGCGAAATTCTGAGTGATGTCAAAGGAGTTAGCGTTTTTACTCACTTTCCTGAACTCCCAACATTGTCACAACAGTCTGGCAAACTTTAGGAGAAACTTATTTAAGATGTGAGAGGAGGCTTTTCCAATCATATTCTGGGATTTATGCAGGGTTAGGAGCTAAAAATTACAGCTGAGTTACAGATTTCATCAAAGAATTTTCTATCGAAATGAAAAATGAAAAATCAAATAACTATCCAGGCACTAATAGAAAGCAGGTGTTGGGCTTTAAACACGAGAGCATTTACTGGTTTAGCCACATTAATATTGTGGTTAAGACATACTGTACTGATTACAGCTTTAATTTAATAAAAGTCAGTGGTGCAGAGCATCATATCCTCTATTTACACATGGCATCCTTCCTCTGCAGAATGAAACCCAAAAAACAAAGGAGCTTTGACTAAGTGAAATTCACCTCGGATTAAAGAAAGCTCTGCAAAGTTTAAAGTTTTAATAAACAACACCATGTGCTGCTGAACTAATGGCACCACTGGACTGGGGGGTAAATATCAATAAATACCAAGGTTCTCGTTTGGTAATCCTGCACTGCCCCTTCCCCATCACAGCTGATGGTTCATTTTGCCCTTTTCCTCACGAAATTGTTGTATAAGTTAGCTGGAAAGGACTTTGGGACCTTCTGGTCTTGCCCAAAGCAATGCTGACTGCAGTGACAGCCTGAGTTTCTTGGGACAGTTTCTTTACCTGGAACAAACTGCTCAGCTCAGGGGCTTCCAGCCACTGGGAGTGACTGTCAGCACCTGCATTCCCCTTCTCCATTCATTTTTCCCATCTCTTTAAGGAGGAACAGGGGCAGAATCATGTTCAAAGAAAAACCTAGTGTTCATGGAACACAGTGCACTGCCGGCTTAGGTCAAGAGGAAAAGGCAAAGGCCATAAAATTAAACAAAAAGGGAAAATTTTCTGCAAAATTAGGGAGAAAGGTGTCATGAAATCCTGATGGAGTGGATTTAAAAAAAGAAGAAAGCCTCAAGAAATCTTAGAAGCTCTGGCCAACCTTATAACAAAATAGAGGAAGAAACTGAGAACAAAAATAACTTTGAAAAGCAAAGCAGCCAAGCGGTGCCACGGTGTGAGTTTACTCCACAGCACCTTTCTCAGTGTGTAATGAGCCCCCCAAACAAAGCTGCCACTTGGGAGCAGGCCCTGGATCCCCCTGGATCCCCCCACAGATGACCAGAGCTGATTCCAGAGTGGCTTCACGGGGTCAGCCCTGCAAGGCAGGGAGGGAAAGTTGATGGCCATTCCTAACAGCCCCTGGAAAGCAGTGTTTGTACAGCCCAATTGTGAGAACAATAGCAATAACACTCCATTGTCTCTAGGTTTTAGAGCCACTAAGACTAATGAGTTCATTTATAGCCCTGATGGAAGTAATTAAATCTGAAAATCAAAGCACAACATTCTTGTTTAGTGCTCTTTGAAACCAATATTCTAATGGAATGCTATCAGCAGCTAATTGAAGCGCTAATCTTGCCCAGGGTTGGGCCCATTGCCCAGATGGCTCATACATCATTTTCTAGTCTGGCAAGCAACATATTGCACTGGCTGGATGAAGCTGAGATTAGATATAGCTATAGGATACGATGGAAGCACAAGAATTTTCCCAGTCAATATTTTGATAAAATTGACATTTAAAGCCAATCAGCCAATAAACTTCTTGCTGAAGTACAAGGACGCATCCTTGGCTTTATAAATAAAAAAAAATCTGCTGCCTTATGCAAATAGAAGCTCCTACCAACTGGGTAATAATAGCAATACAGAAACATTAGCAAGATAAATGCCCAGTGAGTGCCATGAGGACAACAGGGAAGCTAAAGAGCTTAATCTTCCTCCCAGAGCTGAACCACTTAACAAATAAAAGTCACATTTTTCTGCTGTAACGTGTCCTTTCTGGAAGATTTTGCATATTATATGCTCTGTCAGGGAGAGGAGGGCAGGAGGGTGCAGCGGTGTGTAAGGTACGGCTGACAGGGATGTCTGAGGAGGCAGCAGGATTCTTGTCCTGAGATTAGACTTAATGAGCTTGGAGTGCAACATTCTGCTTTCCTCAGAACTGGAAGTTAAAAGTATCAGGAACCATGTTACCAAATCTTATATCCAAGCAATATAATTTCTGTGTTTTTCTGGCAGCTGTTAATTCCTTTGTGAAAATCAGTAATGGGACAGATGTCGGCATTTGAGTTATTCAGCAGCTTTGGCCTCTATTATCCCCTTTTCCTACATTTTTCTTTTTCCACTTGTGAGGTGTTTATCCAGGCAGAGCCTCCCCTGGTGTCAGTCAGCAGAGCTCAGAGGAGCAGAGCCAGCTGAGGGCAGCTCGGAATGGGCACTGGGGAGCAGGGAGGCAATGAAGCAAGATAACTGCAGAACATCCTTAAGGAGCCCAGTGATCTGTGTCTGGACTCGCTGAAAATGCTGCTGAACTCCAGCCTTGAGCCATGAATTACGGACTGTTCTCAGCACGTGGTTTTCTCTGTCAAGCACTGCACAAATCCTGGAGTTTGTGGGCAGCACAAACGCTGTTCTTCTTCAGTTCTTGGGCTTGCTGCTCACACAGACTTTTGAAACTGTGCAATTGTCTCTGCCAGCACCCAGTCCTCTCCATGTGGCATGAATTATCTCAAGAATATCCTAGTTCATTGATATTTTCACTGCTGGCTGGCTAGACAGAGTGTTTTGGTTTGGTTTTTTTTTTAATACTAGATGAGATATGGTTTAATGCCAGTAAAAGTCCAAATGCAGCGTTATCTGGAGACCTAGCAGGAGGCAGCAGGATACAAAATGCTGACTTGAGAAGACAAGAATCTGCCATGAGAAGTGGTAAAAGTGAGAGAATTAAATATCCATGCTCATCTCTAACTTCTTTTTTAATATGTAGATCAAATATTTTGTATTTCTGGCCCTTTACCCACAATACTAATTTTTTCGTTTTACTTTGCAATTTAGGCTTTACACTTATAGTTAAGCATTAGTATTTTCTGAAGGTGTCTAAGTTAAAAGTGTAATTATTCAAAACTCCCTCAAGGACAGGGAAAGAGAGAGGCAGCTTCCAAGGACTGCTCAGCCCATCTGAGATCTGAATTGCTGC
The DNA here is from genome assembly GCF_029207755.1 of Chamaea fasciata. Lineage (NCBI taxonomy): Eukaryota > Metazoa > Chordata > Aves > Passeriformes > Sylviidae > Chamaea > Chamaea fasciata. The sequence goes on along the minus strand of NW_027094103.1, from coordinate 7,917,770 downwards.
TCTCTCTGCCTCCCTTTTTCCCTCCACTGAGTCTAGGAGTAGCCTAGGACAGGGGTTTCCCAACTTACATATCACTGATTATTTGTTCAGATTCTGGTGAACTGGAAAATACAAGTTAAATATGACTCCTGTCCCTTAAGAGCTCAGCAACAAGTAGGTGAAAGAGTGAAGGCATGCTCATCCTGATTCTTCAAGAGCCCTACTAAAAAGGAACATTTCTGGTGGAGTCAGGTTCCTGGGAAGCCCTCTTCAACAGGCATAAAAGCAACCCAAAAACCAACTATCTGAAGATGTCAGAGATCTATTGGCTTTTAATGGCAAAGCTGTAATTGTCTCTCCTCTGTTCCAAAATGCTGTTACCAGGACACATTTCCTATTGCTTTCTTGTTACCATCTCCATTTAAGTTCTTAATTAGGCAGAATCATTCCACCCATGCACAGAGAAAAAAGAAAAAAAAAAAGAAAAAAGAAAAACCCATAGGCGATATTTTAACTAATAATTAAAAGGCTCAGCGAGGGATCCTTGGGCACAGCTTAATACAAAAAATATTAAAGCATGTCTTGAAATGTGCCCAAAGGGTCGAGCTGCCACACGAGGTGTGAGAGGTCCTGTGGCAGGAGCCAGGGCAGGAGGGGGCAGGGGAAGGGATGGGGCTGCTGAGGTGGGATGTTAAGTGATGTTCAGCAGCTCGGTGATAGTTGCTAAGAATAATGAACCTGACCTTGTCAAAGGCCGTCATTATTGATAATAACAAAGTTCAACAGCATTATTATACGATTTTACAACTGCTAACCTTTATTGCTGGAGGGCTAATTGTGACCTTTCTTGTGTCTCCTTCACACCTAATTAGGTTTCTGTTGTAAAGAGATAAAAGAGTGTTTGTATCAGTGGGGCATCTTTTTCTGCAGCTGAATGAATTCATGAAAGACTGAGATTGTTAAGTGAGAGAGAGAGAGAGAGAGAGAGAAGAGGAAATACAGAAAAAGGCAGGAGGCATTAATAGACTTTAGAATAAAATCCTGACAGATTCAAATTGATTCTGCTGCCTGAGAAAATTGAGTGCGGAGGGAATTAGATTTATGCACTGTTAAATGTAACTGCCTGGCAGTATCCATACAGAGAGCTGTTAAAATGGTAATCTTTAGAGATGTATGAAAATTGTGTGTGAATAGACCAATGAACCATCACTCAGAGCATGTCTCTTCTAGCCGAATAACACGAGACAGTATTATTATTATTAATAATGTATTACAAACACTATGCATTATGTATGTAATTTAATCACAGTATCTAAATGTATAAACAACAGCACAGGCACGTGGTAACTTTTTTGTGCGTGTGGTTCTATATTCTTTTTTTCTCTTTGAGGACCCCCTGAGGATGCTGCTGGCAGCTGGTGCAGCTTGTGCCCGGCTGAGCCAGGACACCCTGCACCCCTGGAGAGCCCAGCTGGGTGTGAGGAGCTGTGGAGGGTGTCCAGGGCTGCTGGTCCTGCAGCCTGGACTCAGGACAAGAGATCAGCAAAAGGCCTAGAAAGGGTCTCCTTTCAGACAGGGAGGTTGGGCCGCTGTGGGCAGACAGCCCAAGGATCTCTGATGTGGGTTTTTTTGTTGTTGTTTTAACCTTCTCAGCTTGGCTGGTGAACTTTCTAAAGGCTAATTTCCAGCAAGGGGCACAGAGCACACCGGTGTGGGCTATTGGGAGTTCTGAGTTGCCATCAAAGAGGCTAGAACAAGTTTCTAATAAACATATCTATGGCTCAGACTGAGGGGAAAAATCAAGCTAGAAATAAGCGCTTGATTCCCCCATTTGAATTCAGATCTGTGGTTCTTATGTCAAGATTATCCCTGGCATCAAAGCAACTGTGAGTGAGACAATGTTATCACTGATGACAGGGACAATCACTGATTGATCTTTCATGATCTGATTTAGATTAGATGCTGTCATAGGCTCTTTTTATGACTCTAATGGTAGAACTTTGCTCTACCCACATCTGGAAGTGCACTTGCTGCAGTAATTGAGCTAAAGCAGAACAGAGTGGGTTGCTCTTTGGTTCTTGCTTCATCTCATCAAGCAGAAGGGGCTGTCAAAAGTTGTAAATCCAGAAATACTTCCAGGTGAGCCACAGAGTTACTTCCTTTGGATCTCTCTGGCGACAAGTCTGAGCTCCCCACGTCCTCACACACTTTCTTCTATTAAGAAAATGCTGTTTCTACACGGAACATTAATCCACTAAAGGTTTACAAAGCAGCATTGCCATTTCCCAGGTCCAACCCAACAAACCATCAGCCAGTACCTGGTGCAAGGCCTTGCCAAAGTGGGCAGTGCAGGAGGGGTCTGTGTAAATTCATGTCTCATCTCTAAAACACACGGGTGTAAGGAATGAAATAGAAGTAACACAAATTAGAACACTAAACCTGCAGAGAAAAGCCACTCCTGCCCAGCTCCCACCCTACTCGAGCATGCCCTGCAGTCATGCTGTTTATTTCCTCCTCTGGGAGATAGGATACCTTATCTACTGCATCTGGTTCCATGCCAGAAACTCCAGAGTCAACACACTCCATCAGGCTTCCTGAAGCTGCTAGGAGAGAATCAGGGGTAGACCATCCACCCTTTGTCAGATAAGGAAAAAGCTTAATAAGCAAATAGAGAAAGAATTTTGTTTTCAAACAACTTGGAGGGAGCTACTAAATGTGTATTATAAACATAGAAAAATATCAAAACCTCCTAATGATTCCGTACATCAAAAGTATCCAAAACGCTTTCCTCGTAAAAAAGCTGGATGAGCTGATAGATGTCTGTCTTTTAACGACTGTAGACTTGACTAAAAAGAAATTTTCATGCATATTTGTGGAAAAACTTTCAGAAGAGTACAGAAATTAGGGTTCCAAGTAGTCAGAATTACTGGGACTTCCTGCATGGGGATTTTTTCACTCTTGTTACAGACAAATATAAGGTATTTTCCACAACTGTCCTGGGTACACCTTGGGGGAGCAGAGGCATCCTGAAAGAGGCACAGCTGGATGAAAACAAGCCACAGAGGGGAGCTTTTGGGTTTAGTATTTCATTTTCGTTGAGCAGATGTTTTCTGGGCATCACAGACCCTGCTTTAATTTGCCTTGCTAATAATACAGAGCAGAAAAACCTGTTTAACAAAATAATTAACAAGCATTTAAAGCAATTTTTTTGGTAGCATGTTTCATTCTAGTGAAGACTGTAGGCTGACTCTCTAAAGTGGAGGAACAACTAGGGGACAATACCCCAAGCAGACACTTGGGCTACCTATGAATGTGTGGGGAATAAACTCCCCTTCTCTCCCTTGCATGTTCCTCCTGGATTTTGGGGTCAGGAATTGTGCAGTGCTGCCTGCTCATGACTTCACCTCAAATTGAAAGGGAAAGCAAGTGCTCTGGGAATGTATTAAAACTGCTTAAATAGGCATATGCAATAACCTGTTGACAAAAACAGATGAGGAAAATATTCCTGGGTATATTGTTCTGCGGAGATGAGTATGCTGGCAAAAGCAAGTGCTTTATTTACCAGGCCAGCTCATTTTCAGACTAGCTTTCTATAACAAAAGAGTTTAATAATAATGTTGAAGGCAAGAAAGATGCCTATAAATAGGAGCAAGACCTGTCTGTGGAACTTTTTAATGAAACTTTAATGGCAGGAGAAATAGCACTTGGCAAATTCTTTACTGCCATCCTGCCTGCACTAACTTAATGTGAAAGTAGGTAGCAGAATGAAGAAAATATTTCTTTTATGTGTTCACAACTCCCTTTTTTTCTTCAGGCTTGTCTACCCAAAGGGCTGGCTACTGGTCCTGTGTTACCCCCTTTGGTCCATGCTTGGATTTGGGGACAGTAACAGCCCTGCTTCCCAACACCTGCTGTGCTCATCCTCATCCAAGCACCTCTGCCTGCCCCTAGATCGGGGATACTTGGACACTCTAGTCAAGAAAAACGGAGTATTTTCTTCAGAGGGAAAAAAACCCCAAACACTCAGCTCAGAGCTTTCTCCCACCACAGTGACCCACCCACCAAGGTTCTGCCTCTGGATGAGGTTCCCAGCAAGAAGGGTTCATGAAGGAGGCAGCCTCCCTTTGGGACAGAAGGCTCTGGCCCAAGCCATCCACTATTTCTATATTTAGAAAAACCTTGGACAGACACACAGGGCCTCTCAAAATGAACGACCCAATCATTCCCCTTCATCCATTCAGGTGGCCTTTGCAGTGTCTATTAACTACCAAATCTCCAGCCTATCGAAAATGCAATCTATCTTCCATGACATTAAAGATTTTATCTCTGTGCCTCAGCACACACTGCTATGTGAAAAGGACAGAGATTTCTTTCTGGGCACTTCAAATGTTACATACAGAACATTCAGCATTTCAGGCAAAAAAAAAAAAAAAAAAAAAAAAGGTTTTTTTACAAAGGACTGGTAGTTGTGCAATTATTTTCCATTTTAATAATTTCATTGGTGTGTATTATCCATCGATTATCAAACATTGCTGACAGGCATCTTTGTTTTAATGACTTATGACTAACACTTAAAATAAGTGGCATAGTATAGATTGCAAAGGCTTTTGTCTCTCCTTCCTCTTTAACCCCTCCCTCTTTAAATCTTTACAGTGCCTGTAATAAAAGAGCAGCATACCCAGCCTGAGATCCCTCAGAAAAAATCCAGAACTGCATTTCTTTTCCTGGCTGCTGTGCATGTTTATGTGGACATCTGAGGAAGATTATAAATATCTCTACCTTTCAGTTATTTGGCTTCCTAGAACTATACAGGAATATTTCTAGTTGGTGGCACTGCTCATCTGTCAAGCACCTCAGTGACTTTATAGTGTGTGTGCCTCAAGTCCCACAGCTCTTGTCCTCCCAGAGGTTTTATTTTCCTTTAGATGAACTCCTAAAGAAGGCAGTAGAAAATGTCACATATCTCAAAGTGCCTCTACTACTGCACTGTCCTGCAAAAGATGGAAATTTGCAAAGGGAGCCTAAGGGAATCCAGCACCCAAATCCTACCGATGCTTTGGGAAAGCAGTACTCTCAGCCTAAAGGAAGATTGCAGAGTTGACCAATTCCCAAATATTCCATAGCAGAGCCAAGAATATCATGTTACTTAATAACTAGCAAGGGGAAGGGCTGGGCAAAGCATGTTTGCAGCTGGAATTTGAAATGCACTGGAAAGCCCTTTGCAGAGGGGCTGGGTGCCTGCTCCAGGCAGGAGAAGAGGGTGTTGATGGTGTCTGGAATTTGCATACGAACAGAGGAACAGAGGGATCGGGAAAAGGCCAGGGAGGGAATGTGTATCCACCTGACTGACAAAGAGACTTGCAGCAGCCAATGTAAATCCTGAGGATGACAGCTCAGATGAGAATTTCTCCTGCCTCTCCCTCATTCATGATCTTACTTCACGATCAGTATTTCAGGCTGCCACTGCACCAACAGTGCTTAAAAACCAGCTCATGCTCCAAGGAAAATCACTTCTACAGCAGGCACACACAGGGACGCTTGGATCTCACACAGCCGGGAGAAGAGGCAGGCGATGGTGATGGTTTCCTTCATCCAAGAGATTTTGGAATCTTGTGGCATTTTCCATAGCTTTTCCTCGCAAAGATGATTTCATTTTACAAGTGCAAAATCACACACACGGCAGTTTTGATGACCTCAGTGTCTATAAGGACTAAGCCACCAGTAGCTGTTTCCTTCTGCCAGAGAAATAAATCCAGCAGTGCCGCCCATTTTAGCGACACAGTTTATGTTACAACTCACCCCTTTTTGTTCACTTAGAGCAGAGCCTCACTCGCAGCCCTGTTACTCAAAGTCTCTGTCAGGTCCTGACCTTCCAACTCCATCATTTGTTGCTGGCAGGGTGAGTGGCTATCTCCCAAGACAGGTTTGTGGCTGTAAGAGCCCCAGAGCCGAGCTCATCGTGTCCAGCCCAGGCACCGCCCGCTCCCCGGCTTGACAGAAATGTCTGGCTGGAAATCATCAGCCGCTGCTCCACACCAGAGCCCGGCCGTGTTTACCTAATCTGCAGACCAGGCACATCCACTCAGGGAGAAAAAAAGAAAATCACAGGCAATTTGTCAGAGCATTAGCTGATAATTCAGACAGAAATGCTAGATCTTGAGGCACGGCTCGGGGCTGCGGGGGAAATGTTACTGACTCTGACAGATCCCTGATGACAGATCCACTCCCTCTCCCAGGGGCAAGGCTACATTTAGATACACTTAAATTTTCATTGGGATTCCAGGGAAACGCAGCGAGTGGACAACAGGGAAAGAAAGGGAGAGGTTAGTGGAGGAAGAGGGAGCTGGCATGGTTTGGCTTTTCATCCCACCCCTGTAATTCTGGCCTAATTATTTCCTTTGAAACTCATTGACTTCACCATGGTAATTATTACTCAAGCTTAGAAATAAATATCCCTTCTGCTTCAAGACAGCCATTCCTGCCTACTTAATGCTACTTTACTCCATGTAATAGCTCAGGGTCCAGACTTAGACAACAGCGGATTCTTTTCAGTCTTGATGAAATGTTCCACAGCTGTTTCCCACCACCTCTGGCTTCCCAGCCATAGTTGCATCTATTCATTGTCTCTCAGGCAAAGATTTTAAGCGCCTTCAGGTTATTTTTTTTTTTCTTCTTCTTCTATGTATTTACAGCATCCAGCACAAAGCTGTCCCGAGCCTCCAATGACAGCAGTTAAGTACCAAATAATAGTAATAATTGGAGCATTTCTAATTGGGCTGTAGTTTTTAAATGTGAGTGCCTGCATTATCCTCGAGCGTGGCTCTGCCCCTAATTCACTCAGGTTGCCTTGAAAATGCCACACTCGCAGTTGTATTTAAGCACCTAAAGAAAGATCTTCATTTTTGGAGAGGCTGAAAACAAATTTCAGTAGAGCTTAGGTCTGAGACCTCTTCACAGGAAGAAAAAGGCACATTTCATTTGATTTTTCATCTGAATTGAGCAAAATTCCTTTTTTTTTTTTTTTCCCTATGTGGTTTGGCTCCCCGTTTGTCAAAACTGAGCCTTGCTAATATTGAAACACGCAAACTTGAGCATAAACTTGTGCTGCCCAGTGGTTCTGACAGCACTGAAATCACATCCAACATTTCATTAGCCTACATTACCTTTCAGGCCGTATATTCCTTTCACGCCTGCCCAGGTATTTCCACTTGGGAATGCTGCGCATGAGTTCAGCTCAAAGCTGCCTGACTCTTGGCAGGTGACCAGACCCAGCTGCTCTGGTGGCTCTTTGTGTGTTTCAAATGGCACAAAGGCTCTGCTGAAGCAGGCACAAGTGCTCCCAGAGCATCGTGTACCCGATGAATCAGGACCACAATGAGCAAGAGGCAAACAGGAACCCATTTAATCCTGGACACGTGCAATAATTTAAAGAAGCCCCTCTTCCATCCCAGCCAGCACACAGGGTGCAGCTGTTAACTTTCAGCACGCTGAGGGCTAAAGACAATGATAAATCCAGCCCTGGCAGAGGTTAAACCAGTGCATCATTTGCCAGGGAGCTGTGAGCCATTAACCTTTCCACTGGCACTGGCACCCAGGAGCTGGGAGATAAACATGTTGGGGAAGAAACAAATTGGTTCATTTGAACGCTATTAATGTGCCTGCCCTTGGAGGCCACGTTTATGCTTTTGGAAAATTATACATTCATGCATAATGAAGTGAGATATAGCTCACCGATTGCCAACAGGGTGCAAAGCCCACAATAAAGATTTATAGCAGGTGCCTAATTCTCTAAACATTTGCAAATTAAGTATTTACGGGTGTAATGCTGGCGATTTTATTGCCAGTTTAAGTTACCATCATTTGAGCTTTTTATTTTGCTCTGAAACTGAGCTGAGCATTTAATATCCATGATGTGTAATTTATTCAAGTATAATTTGGTGATGTTATGGTTGGAATCAAGGCAATACCCAGAGACCCTAATTATGACACAACTACACATAAACATAGGAAGAAATCCCCCTGTCCTAAAGAACATGTTGTTAGCTGACAAAAACAGATAAAGATTGTCATAGACACTGCAGAGAGGAGAAATGTTGTAAAGGGAGATTGAATGACTTGCCCAATGACACATGAAAAGCCTGTTATGGATGGAAAAAATCCAGACCTCCTTCCCCACACTCCTGGGGCACAAAAGTAGATTTTTCTACCTGCTCACAGAGGATGGGCAATTCTCCCAGCCTGAAGAGTCTGGCTCTCAGTGCTGCTGAACACAGCCACAAAGCACACCCCAGCTACTGAAATAACTTGTTTCCTTGGGGAGCTGCCACAGCTCACAAATGAGCTAATATAAAGATTTCCAGTAATACTGAACAGAGAGGGCATGCACACGAGGTGAAAGTATGGCCAGGAGAGAACACACCACCTAAATATTCCTGTTGCAGCTCTTTCCCATAGCACGTTCAAGGGAAGTACAGGAATTCACTCTGAGCTCGTAAGAGTGATTTTGCACATCAGCAAAGGAAGCATTTCCCACATGCTGTGCCACTCAGGGATGGATGGATGGCTGTACCTGGGGAGCACCAGCTCACCCCCACAGAGGAGCTGGCAGTGCTCAATCAAACCCCAGCTCGCTGTGTTTTACATTCCCCCTCTCCCACCACAGCTGCTGCAGCCTGGCTGGACCACGGGAATGGGTTTGTTTTGGAGGGTATCCAGTTCCCCCCACAGCTCCATCCACAGCTGAAGGAGAGCATGCATGGTTGGTTGAGTCTCAGCCATGGAATGGCTTCAAAACTCAGCAGAAATGAGCCTCAGGAGGAGCACGGGATGGGGTGATTCACAGTGGTGTTCTCCTCACAGGTGGAGGGAGCACATCTGTTTTTCTCAAAGGGAAGGAGCAGGGTCTCTCTCCCTGCTCAAGTAGCTGGTGACATATTCAACCTCCTCCTCTGGATCCACTGGTCAGCCCTCCAGCTGCCAGAGAAGTAACCTCCCTGCCTCTTCTCATTATGTGCTGAGGAGCTAACAGTTCAGAAAGAGAGGAAGAGAGAAGATTATTTATTCATTAAAAATGTGGCTTTGAACCAGTCCAGGACTCTCATAAGGAAACACAAAAGGGCCCCTGGCAGCTTTCTCACTCTGCTGAGCAGCACACCAGTGCAAAAATCCAGAGATCCTGCGTGAAGCCACTTCCTCAGGCGACATGTGGAGGACCTTACCTGATGTGAGCACTCCTCCCACCAGCTGCCATGCCAGGACACACTGCCAGCAGCATCCTAACCAAATTAACTTCAGGCACATGACTTACACAAGCAGATTATGAGAGATGAAATCTCTCTTGGCCTCATCACCTCTTAGACCAAATCAAAACAGAAACTGCCTTTTGACATGGTCCAGACATGAGTGAAAGGAGCAGCTTGCCCTTAGTTGCACATAAATACAGCTCCTGTGAAACAAGATAGAAAAATCTGACACTTTGCCTGCCACAAGGTTTTTAAAGATGAAAATCAACTAATCCAGATGAGTTCGTGCCACACCCTGGGAGCCACTACACATATTCAGTATTTCTGGTCAGATGGAAAGTGGATAAAATTACGTCATTATGGGAAAACTGTTAATGCACAGTGGTTCAAGAAAGAGGAGAGGAGGGGAAAGAAGCAAATAGGACTGGAACAACGACTAAGTACTTCAGCTGTTTTCCAGCCAACATGTACTAAGAATGTATTTTCAAGTGCAGCAAGGGATGCTGTCAATAACTGTAAGCAAGCCCTGATGCCAAGTGCTGCATATACATTTAGAACAATTGACACTTGTAGAGGTTAAAATGGACATTCTTCATCCATGAGATGCTATTTTGGTCTCTTCCTAAGATGCTGAATGAAACACAGGTAGCTACAATGACAGATTCAGAAGAGCTGTTAACACAAGAGCAGCATTTGAAAGGACCCATTTTCCTGGGAGAAGCTAAGTGGGGAAGCACACACAGGTCTGTAATTGTTTTCCTTAAACCAATAGTTCTTTTCACTCACTCTCATGAATTCCCCTCTCCGGGGAGAGCCAGAAATAGAAAGGCAGGCAGAATTTTCAGCTTTTGAGCTGAGTTTGGTGACAAAGCAAACAGGTCAAGGCTGTGTGACTTTGAAAATCCCACCCATTATCTGGGGTTGAAGCGATGACAGGAAAAGAAGAGGAGAAATGGAAGACACAAAGTGCCATTCCACTCCTCCGAGATCAAAACATATCTCCATCCACTGGCAGAAATCTTGTGGACTAATAACAGACCTCTTGGACCTTCCCATATGATTCAATATGCAGCATTAAATTCCCTCCCTTTAAATAATTCCTGATTTGAAACTGTTCTTATGATGCTCCTTCAGAGTGTCTGCTTTCCCTTCTAAAAACATAATTCCCATCCCCCTGTCACTTTACACACACGTAAGCTTGGGATAGTAAAGAGCTTGAGTTTTAACCACAGTGTGTTATAAAGACAGAGGATATTCTCTTATCTCCATTTTTTTTTCCATTATTAATCCAGGCTTTCCTGGAAGTTCTGTAGGAATTTATGAAACCTAAATTGTCTCTAAATAACAACACATTGACCCAGGGGGAAAGAATGAAAAGTAGAAGCATTAGGTGAAATATGGGCTATGCATTAATAGAAGAGTTCTTACACCCAGATTGGGCCTGACCAAAATGAAGGATACATGTCAGATCCACCACTGGTGATGGTGTTTTCCTGTGCTTTCAGATCTGTCATTCATCTTTGTGATGTGTGAGGATTTTCCCAAAGGCAGAACACACTGAAATCAAAGGCTTGGTTTTGTCATTATCTCAAACCACTTTCACTTGTTTTACTTTCAGGATGGATACAAGCCAAGCTATCCCCCTGTACCACACATTTTTGCATGTTTTCTGTTTTAGAAAGCTTCACTTGTCAGAGTCAGGGCACTCCGCACTTGTGACACCCAACCCTGGTGAGAGATCCAGTCAGGCATCCTCTGAGGTGGGGGCCCCATCACAGCCCTCTCTGCTGGGCTGGCTGCCTTCATTATCATCAAAGAAAAGCATTTGCTGTCAAACTGTGAAGAAGCAAAACCAGGATTGGCCTCACCTCGCACTTACAATCACCTGACACCCTGGCTGTGGCTGCTTGGTGTTTGCCACAACCTGCACACTTCAGCTTAGGGTAAGGGTGTCGTTTTTCAGTGTCATTTTTATTCTTTAGTTTAAAAGCCGCTGAAGGAGGAAGCAAAGTGCTGGTGTGTGCATCCTCCCATGGGCACAGGTCAGGCAGAACCCAAACACAGTCAGGACACAGGACAGCCCTGCAGAGCCCTGGAAGGCACAAGCGGGGCCCTCCTCCTCTCCACCGGGCACACTCCGCCTCCTCCTCCTCTCCACCATGCAAACTCTTCCTCCTCCTCCTCCTCCTCTGAAAAACCACGGGGGAAAGCTGTGTTTGGCTGAAGCCAAAGCAGCCCCAGAGCTCGGGAGGCAGCCGGATGTGTGCTGTGGGACAGACACAGTTGTCAGCCCGAGCGCGGCTCACGGCGGCACAGTTACATCTCTTAATTATTACCAGCCTGGCTCCCCGAATGTGCACATTTTTTCACAGTTACTAAATAAGTTAATCACTTCATGAACAAGGAAATCTGCAGATGCCTTTGAGGCTTTGTTAACATAGTGCCTAAGCCAGCTTTACACTCTCTTCTAATCCTCTTTAAGACCGTATGAGGCAGTGAAGTAGCCTATAATCAGTTTTTAAGGTTATAGACAATATCCCCACTCAAGCTGGTTGCCTAGAGCAACAGTGCAGGAACTGAGTAGTAGCAATGAGATTGGATTACTTGCCTTGTTTATTCATCCATATATATTTATCCTCTGCTCTGCCTACAGCAGAAGTAGGGATTTCTGTAGCCTGTGCCTTACACGTCTGGATGCAGAACCGAATTTATGTTAAAAAATGCAGACAGGCTTCAAGAATTAATCTCCTTCCATTTCTGATTCTCTCCTTTCCCTCTCCACCTCAATACCTGAAGGTTCAAAACACTCCCAGAGCTAAGATTGCTTGCAGTCTCTCAGCAGCAATAACAGCCTCCCACTGCTTCTCATACACATGCAGGCAGAAAGCCCTCTTCCAAAAGTGCTGGCATCACCAGCAACTTTTCAGCAGTCCGAGCTGCCTCCTGACCTGGTGCCTGCTCACCAGCAGGAGCTGCTACTGCACCTTCACTGAGGACCCGGCCAGCCTGACCCACAGGAAACTTCAGACACCGTTTGCATAAAGCAAATTGCTCTGCATTTGAAATCTGCTCACAAGAAGCCAGTCCGTGGTCCTGTTTCGCTCAGTTAGAAGCATTCTGACTTCATCTTCTTTTCTTGAAAAGCTGGATCTTCCCTCTGGCCAAAGCCCTTTTGTACTTTAAACTTAGGCATAGCTTTAACCAGTCGGTGAGATTTTGGTATCCTTTCAGCCTCTTTGAAAATCCCAAGATGCAGAGTCCTAGTGCTGCCATGCTTCTGCTCATCTGAGCCTTTCTGGAGTTCACAGCTTTTGTATCAAACCTAACCAATCTCTTCTATGCCAAAACACCTGCTTGGAGCTCTCTCTAACCACAGACTATACAGAAACCTCCAGATCAGTGATTAACAGCAAAACCGAAAGGACCTTTTTCACCTCTCACGTTCCCTGGAGCATGGCTGTGTTCTGCGGCCAGAGCTGACCTCTGCTGTGCAGCAAATATCATTCAGCAGAGTCACCTCTCAAAGAAGAAATATTTCTCCCAATTTCCTCCCACAATCAGAGCATCACATCCTTGTGCAGCCCTGGTACACGAGAGCTGGTGTTTATTGCACATCAACTCACTGAGGAACTGGTGTGGGCAGCTCGTGGGGAAAGAGGGGCTGTGGGAAGGCACAATGAAGGACCAAGCCTCAGGGGGACTGCCACATACTTCCTCACATTATCTGGGATATTTCACTCTGTAACTCATTTCATTACCAGTAAAATGTTGTATTCATTCAAGCAAACGGAGGTTTGACACGAAATTGCTGAGAAACCAATTTGTAAAGAGATGCAGCTGAATGGCAGATGAATTTAGGGGACGGTTGTTGCTGTGTAGCAAAGAGGGTGAGGGGCTGTGAGGATGCTCCTAGGAAGGAATTCTAAAAAAAGAGTTCAACACACTGCATTTCAGGACAAGACTGTTAAAATCAAAGGCCTCATTTTGGGAAGGAAGAAATGTATCCCTGAAGTCAGCTCAGCTGGTTAAAGCATGGTGCTAATAATGCCAAGGTCATGGGTTCCTATGGGCCACTCATAGAAGAGTTGAACTCAGTGATCATTGTGGGTCCCTTCAAACTCAGAATATTCTGTGATTCTGTGATAATATTTTCAAAAAGAAACTTTCTGGCTTTTCAGTTTCAAGTGGTTTTTTTCCTCACACTAGAAGTCGCCTAAATTAAGAGGAAAAGCAGGAGATAAATAGCCCTATATCAAAATAAGACTGCTTCATTTTTGACCTAATCGACATTCCAGGTTGACCTGAAATGAAAGCTTTGTGGCTTAAATTTCACTGAAAAAACTGAAAACAAAAAATATCTGTCTCAAACTGATTTGAACCGTTTCCCCCATCCATCCCACCTTGAAACCTGTGTGGTTTCTGCAGTAAAAGATCAGCAATGGTCACACATTAATGCTTGGTTTCTTGCATCACTCCCCCAGCTGGTGATGTGCAGCCCAGGCTGTGTGTGACCCTCTACCAGGTGTCTATAAAGTCTCTCCCATGGTGGGATTTGGTGCCACACGCTGTCTCTGCTTTTCCCAAATCCTCAGAAAATGAGCATGTAAATATGGGAGCTCCACTCTTGCCCCAGGCCCTGTGCCCCACCTCCATGGGCTTCCCTGCAGATGGCACTGCGGGAGCATCTGAGACCCCCAGAGCCAGCAGGAGCCTCTGCATCCTCCACTCCCTGCCTTATCCCCTGCACTCCCATCATTTCCTTGGCCTACTTTCTATTTAGGTTCTTTTTTTCCTCCCAGAGAAATTATTTATCATAGGGATTGCCAGCGCCTAATAAACATCCCTCCAAGAATAAATTTGTTTATCTAAGGTATTTTATTATGCTGCCTCAGATAAAAGAGAGGGGGAAAAAATCCTCCCCAGAATATTTTGACTGTGCAAACAGTGGAAGAGCAGTGTCCTTGAGCACAATTTTCAAAGGGGAGGTTTGTCAGAAGCCATTTCAGCTGTTAAGGAATGAGTTATCTTTCAAATGAACAAAAAGAGGTGGCTGCACAGGCCCTGGCAACTGATCCAGTGTGACAGAGACAGATTTGAGAACCTCAAAGCATTTTGTTCCAGGGGCTGCACTGGCTGTCCTCCTGTTTCACCTTCTGTTTTCATCCAGACTGGGTGGCAGGGGAGGAGGATGGAAGCATTTTAAAGTCAGATTGCACAGGTTCGAGTCGCAACACAAGACAGCAGGTCACGGAAAATCAGGGCTTCTGTCACTCAATCCCACGGTGGGTTCTGCCTCTGCCTCTCCCCCTCCCTCTGCTGGAGCAGGGGCCTGTGTCTCTGTGCTGATGAGCAGCACACGAGCCAGCAGATCCACTACACCAGGCAGGCTCCCCACACCGCAAAGTCATCGAGTAACACCAGCTGGGTCCCTGGCAAGAGCAGCCCTGGGCTGTGCGAGGAGATAATGCAGTGAAAGGAATGCTTATTAGAAGCAGGAAGCCTGACAGTAGGATTCCTCATCCCAAATACAAGGTTTGCAGCAGTATAAATAATGCATGTCAATTGCCAGCATCCTGAAAATTAGTTAAAGTAGGTTAGGGGGGGGAAGAGAGAAGGAAAAAAAATATTCACACTGCAATGTTCTCTGTTTGAAAGGAGTTAGCTGCTTGTACAGGGCCAGTGTGGAAAGAGAGGGCAGGAATTAAAACCTCATTATTTTTTTTTGCATGAGAATCTGTTAGCAAGAGATAGAATATTTTGCAAATTGTTGGACTCAACCCTTCAGCTTCTTGCCCTGCCTGGAATGTGAATGGCAAATCCCGTACCTTGGGCTGGGGCAGGTCACCCAGAGCTCTGCCTGGCTCTCCCTCCAAGAAGGCACTTGGAAATGTGCTGCCCACAGCTCCAGCACTGGCTATGGGGCAGTGTTAGCCTGTTCCCCTAAGGATCCGCCCTGCTCTGAGAGCTCAAACCCCTCACAAGTCACATCCAGGGAGCAGGAGGTGGTGTCCCAAAGCTCTGCAAAGTTTTCACTGAATTGGTGCTTTCAGACCTCTGAATTCTGAAGATTTTTGCCAGAACCCTCAGCACCTGAAGGAGGGAGAGTCTTTGGCCGCTCCTCTCACCCACAGCAGCCCCACCTGGGGACTGCCCCAGTGCAGCACTGCTCACCAAAGCCCAAAAGCCAGAGCCACAGGGAGCTGCCAGAGCCACAGGGAACTGCCCATGCTGGGCTGGCCCAGGGGAAGCAGGACCTGCTGGGGGAAGCAGGGCTGTGGGAGCAGAGCTAGCAGCAAGCCACCCACCATGGAAATGCAAAGGACAGGCATGAAATGCACCAAATCCTCACTCTCTGTAGTGTTTTCAATGGATTTCATCTTCGTTTTGGCTGACAGGATTTGCCAGTGAAGTGTTGAATGCCCCCAGCATTGTTAGGAGCATCCTTTCTGCACATTGCTGCTCGAGTTTAACCCACCTGCAGCCTCTGCAAAAACAATGAAGCCTTTTGGATTTTCCTCAGCTTCCTCCAAGAGCAATCTGAGCACTGCAGATACCTCAGCAGACGGGAGGCCAGCAGCTCCCCCTGACTTGTCAAGAGCAATTTCATTAGTAGCAGCAATTCAAGCAATGAGTTGTCCCCTTCAGATCTATCCAAATTCCAGATCCCACCGAACTCCTCCCTCCCTCAGCTGCGATCTTCTCCCTAATCTAATAATAATCCCACCAGCAACAAAACACAGCCATGCTGGTAGAATACTTCCCTGCTAAAAGGCCTCTGTGCACATCAGTGATGACCTCTGTGGAACTCCTACACTTAAATAAATATCCTAAAAAAATAAATCTGAAAACCCTGCATCTTTTTCCATTTCATTTTGATCACCGTGGCTGACTTCCAGCTCCTCTGTCTAAGCACACAGGCCTTTGGAAAATACCAGATATCATGAAAAAATGGTCCCCAAGGAAACCTAAGCACTAAGCCAGTGATTGCCTCAAATAATCACCATATGCATGAAAACATACATCTTCCTGCACACAGCACCAAACCCTTCACTCCTGCTGGACCACACATTTGTCTTCACACAAGTTTTCCAGGACTGAACTCCCCTGCAAACACACAGGACAGCACTGCCTGCTCCTCCAGGCAAGAGCATGTCTTCATCACAGCGCCTGGTAGATCTGTCAGCATCGCTGGAATTAAAAGCTCCGACTCCATCACAGCTGGGTTCTCCAGGGAGTAAAACTCCTTACAGCATGGGAAGCAATCTGACTCAGAAAATACAGAAATGTCCCCATCTGGCTTCCTGTCTATCCTGACCCAAACTTTGGATGCCATTCAAAAACACATCAGGGATCCAGAAAACTGCTGGAGCTGCCTCTTTCCCACTGAAACAAAATGTCCATTCAAAACATGGTATTTTCTAGTTTTCCATGTTACTTCTAGAGGATAAGGTTGCATGAAAAACAAATGGGAATTAGGGAGGTTTTTTCTTTTTTGTCTTTTTCTTTTTAATTTTTCTTTTCTTTTTAGGAACCTACAATTTTCGTCTGCAAAGGCCAAAGCATTCAGCATAAGGAAAGACAGAAGATGTCACACATGGCAGAATATCTTTCTCCTGAGTGAGTTGTGACCATTTCGGCTTTTTCCTTAGGAAGGGCTGTAGGTGTTCACTAGATCCCAACACTTCTTTGCAATCAAATTTAAAGTGTTTTGGTTGGGAAGCTCTTTTCAGCTGGGTCACATGCTCTTTGCAGTTAACCCATTCAAGCTGTACTTCCTATAAAAATAGGGCCAAGCCCCTCCAGGTTTTGCTTCACACTTCCACCCCAAAGGGTGTAAATACCTTACAGAGCCAGGGGATGCACTTGATTCCAGGGACAGGTGAGGGTTACAAACCACCTTCTATATTTTTTCAAAGGACAGCTAAACCCTGGTGCTAACATAAGATACTTGTTAATGCATATGACCAACAGCACTGCCCAATCCATCAGGCAGCCCAAGCACACCAGTGTAAGGCATCACAGGGCTGGTACAACCAGCAGCAAAAATACCAACCAGAGTACCAAAAACCCAAGTATGTGGCTAAAGAGAAGCCTGTTTTAGCTTTTCAATGGGTTCCAGCCCCAAAAGACAAGGCAAAGGCATGTTTTAGGTGTTCCCTGGGCAGGAAAGCACCTGGATTGCATCTCTGGAGGCTGCATTCAGTTCCTGGTTATGTCAAGCCTCCCAGAGGACTGTGAGCAATTGTGTGTCTGTGCTCCCCCTCTGTAAAATAACAATAATAATTCCTCCCATCTCCTTTGCCCATTTCTATTAAGACTGAGCTGTGCAAGGCAAAGAGCATCTCTCACAATGGGTAGTAGATACAGCAGCTGGAATAATTCACCTTCCCCACTTGTCTGCTGAGATGCTTTTAAGATAAAACTGAATGACAATAGTGTAGCTGAGTTCATTTTCCACTTAAAAGAGAAGTCTCTCATCACAACACTGCAAAGCTTTGTAATGAATGTGCTTTCTGTGCTATTTTATGAAAACAGTGTTCAGGGAAATGCGTATCATGCTAAATACACGTTAAAATGCCATTTATATGTTACTTCGTGACAAGTTCAAAAGCAGAGATCCTAGCATTGGGACCAGCCACATTTCATAGCACAGACTATATTTAATGGAGTTGTAATCACAAGAAATTTTTGTGGGATTTGGAACAGAATATGGGTAACCTTCCACAGGTACAGAAGAACATAAACCAGCCTAGTTTGACTGTGCTCACCATTGCCAAACAGGCACTGGGGGGGATGAGCAGGCTCTTAAGTCTTTTCTCCTATTTGCTTAGGGAGCTTGGTTTGAATTTTTAATTTCCAGTGATCAAGTGCAGATTTTTTTGCTTAAGCAGAACAAATAAAATTGTAATATGAAAACTGCTTGGTTAGTGGAGCCTCCCAGCCAGCAGAGGTGTAGGATTGCTCCTTGCCTGCCGCAGACCGGTTGCCTTACGTGCCCCTACAGTGCTGTGTATTGAGTACAGTAATTACAGCACTTCCTTCCCATCTGGGACTCAGTCCAAAGGCATTTTACCAAGTAACAATGCTTTCTCTATTCACCCTCTTCAGAACAGAATAGCATTGTTTCGTTTAAGTGGCCTTCCAGCCAGAAGAAGGTCAATCATAACAAAGTACTGACATTAAGATAAAGGCTAAAACTATGCTTTATGAAAAGTATCCAACCCTTGACAGTTGGCACTTGAGTGACAAGTCTGCACTGGGGGTGCTTCATGTACTTAGCTTTTGTAATTTGGGTAGTGTTCGATTTCACATTCGTGTTTATTTACTGCAAACCACTGAATCCCCCTCCAGGTTTTCTCAATTTTCTCTTAAGGAAAATACGATGTTCTATTGCAATTAAGTAAACAAAGCTGGTTTTGACATACACTTTAAAAAAACATTGATTTTTGAGCCTGACAGTGGCTCAGCTTGTTTACAGTTCGTGGTCTCAGGCATTTTCCCTGTGGTTCTCTGCATGGTAATTTTGCAGTAGAAGAGAGCTGACATTGTCTGGTCTCCTTTGTGTGTGTGTGTGTGTGTTGTCTGCAAGGAAAGTTATCTCTAATAAAGCTGTAAGGGTGAGAATATCTTTCCAGCTATCACACCCCTGCAGATTAATGCAGCTTCTTTTATTTCTACTTTTCTCCTTTAAAGCAGCACCCCCCCTGACATCTGATTTGAACTACCCTTGGTGTTTCCCCTCTGTGCTTTGATACACGCTGCTCTCCTATCAGTTCTCCACCAAGTCTCTGGCATCTGGATAGTATCCTCCAGAGCACTTGTTTGAAGTTTTGCTGCGTCTTATCTTTCAGTCTCTCCATAACTGAGCAATTTTTGCTCCTTCAGTGTAGGATTAACCTTCTTGGCTAATTTTCCATCCACTCTAATGCTGTGGGTTTCAAATTGAGATCCAAGAGAGGACAGAAACAAGTTTAAAACCCTAGAGCAGAGCTGGGGAGGATAATTCTCTCTACAGTTTCTTGTTTAACCTTATGTGTGTCACTTGACAGCGCCACAGCTTCCATTCCCATCTATAAAAGAGGACAATCCTTTCATTTATTCTAGCTTTCTTTTTAAGATGACAGGGGTTACACACAGCCCAGCACAGTGGAGACCCAGGTGATCTGGGGTTTCCAGCTGCCAGTCTAATAAAACCAGCACAGAGCACATGCAGAGTATCCTTCAGTGATGCTGTGTAGCAGTTTTGCTCTCTGATAAACACTCCTGCAGACACATGGAGCCTGTGGCAAGTGAAAAGGTTCACAAAGAACAACTGCTTCCCATGCTGTCACCATCCTCTTATTGCCAAAGGGGTTTCTATTAAAAACGAGAATTTATTTTTGAAAGATGAGGTTTTGTGATCCACAATGTACTGGCCAAATACTTAATACATGCCTCTGTCCAAAATTCCTCCATTGCCTCTCATATAATCCTCATTTGAGTACTCTCTATACACTACACTGTCTAATGTTTTTCCCTCTGCAGCCAGTAAGGGAAGAATTAACACCTCAATATTACAGCTGAAGGCACATTTCAGACTCAAATTGCTAAAAAAGTTTATGGGGCAGCTCCTACCGATCTCAGCTGCCTTGCACAAGCCCTGCAGCTAAGCAAGAAACCAGTAACAGCTCCCAGGAGTTCCTGTACTGTCACTTCATGGACATCTCTCCTGCCCCCAGGCAGTTCTCTCTTGAAATATTCCAGGGTCTAGTACTCAAGTCAAAGGTGTTGAGGAGAAGGAGGTACTGCTTCTTGTTAAGACAAGACAGGAGAAAATAAACTACCAGGCCCTGAGACTGTTCAGACCTGTCAGATGAAGACATTTCTGCCAGCTTATCAGAGCTGGGTAAGTGCTGTCAGCTGATTTAATGCAGGACGGTCTGTTTCCCCACAAACCTTACAGCTCTTATATCCTTAAACCACTGTAATTCAGTTTGAATAATTTATTCCTCCCCCTTCCTGGAAACCTAGAAATACATTAAAATATTAATTTAAAATATGCATGTTGAGGAATGGGGGGGAGGAGAGGAGAGGAAGGAGAGCATGTGTGCTCTGGGGACATCAGGCAGCACTGCAGGGAGGATTGCACTTCTCTGCCTTGCACTGGGCTCTCATCAGCCAAACCACCACCAGCAGCCCCTGCACACCCCCTGCTCTGCTGGCGTTCAGAGCTCTGCTCACTTCCAAGCAGGCACAAATCCTCACCACAGAAGCCACGCTCGTAGCAACCCAAAGCCCTCCTGACAGCGTGTGCTAAGCACAGCCCAGAGAAATTAAACTACCTCTCACCTCTGCACACAAATCCTGCCAGGGGCTGGGCAGGAGAGTGTTAACGAGGCTGCACGCGATGCCTGGGATCACTGCAGCTTGTGGCACACCGAGTGTTGTCTGCTGCCTCCAGTCTCCAAGCTAGTTAAACTCGTTTCATTTGTCAGAACTAAAATTAACTCACACAGATTCTCAACGTTATCTTAATTTGCTAAATTCTACAGTTCAACCTAGATTATCCAAACTTCAATTATCCCAAACTCCTTGGTATTCAAAACAGGGTCAAGTCTCTTGACATCCATTAAGTACATTGAAAATTCCCTCAGTTATCAGAGACCTCATTTATATGAACATATTCCATATCCCCAATGGTTTTTATATAATTGAGGCTGAATGTCAGTAAGGTTTTGATTTCAGGATATTTTGACTGATAATTGAAACTTCCAGAGATAGCAATTATTTCACTATATTATTTTTGGCTGCCTTTTTTTTTTTTCCCTGTCCTGAGAAATCTATTTTATTAAATATTGAAATTCTGACTCAAAACTCCTTTTGACACCCCACCAAGCACTTCCAGACCTTCAGTGCCACCTGAATGCATCACACTGCTCACTGCAGGAGCTCCTGGAGGCCCTGAGTGAGCTGGGAGTGAAGCACAGGGAAAGAGGGTGTCTTGAGGGGCCCCTGGAGTGCTCCTCCAGTGGGCAGGAGATGGGAGCTGGGGTGGGCTCAGATCAATCACAGAATTTACAGTCACACTTGGCTTAGCCTAATGAGCTGACTGCACCTTGAAATGGAAATTTCAGCACAGCACAAGGGACACAGTTAAGGGCTCAAATGCAAGTTTTATAATTGAACCTCAGCTCCTGCAATATCAGGCCAGTGGCCAGCCAAAGACCACCCTCCTGCATGCTTAACTGGGATGTTATCCTGTGTGAGCATCTGACTCTTGCATCACATTCTCTGCAAGGTCTTCCACAGCTACCAAAATAATTTTTCTATAGCTAAATGCAGACAGAGACCAGCTCTGTTTTCAACCAATGAGACAAATTTCCTTGAGTATATAGAAAAAATGTGTCCAAAGCAAAATTAATATGAAATTCAAATACTTACAAAATGTGAGGCTTACATAAATATTGCAAATCAACTAGTATTACAATCGGCATTCCATGCTTATTTAATTGAAGTATGGCACATTTCTATCAGTATAGGCAAAGCAAAGTGTACATTGTGCACAAAACTCAAATCTTTTTAGCTGTTTAAGCACTTCTGTATTGCAAACAATTTGCATAATGCATGAACAGGAATTATTGATGTGGTGAGCACGTCCCTGGCAGGACTCACCTGTGAATGGGAATTTTGGAGCCACAAGCCATGAGCAGAGCATGGCCCTCCCCTGCTCCTCATGTGTGATGCCACCAGGCCTGGAGCAGGTCTGCAGAGCTGTGGGTGAGCGTGACAGTGCTGGAGAAAGGTTATGAGCAGGTTTGAGGAACACCAACACTTCACCCCTTCCTCACCTACACCCCTGGGAAGGAAAGGGTGCTATGGAGCTCCCAGAATGAGAATGGCTGCTCCCACTCAAACTGGCTCATGATTATGCAGGCAGATGCCTTTGTAACTTACCAAACAAGAGTTTTTAGGACCCCAAGGCTCTAAACACACCAGCTGCACAAATGTGAGTGAACGGAGAGGCGGCCTGACATCCTGTGTTACAGGATAATTCCAAGGATCTCCAACACTCCAATGCTGTCCTGTAACCACCCAAGGGATCGGGCTGCAGCTCTGGCCATCACACAGAGCCTGAGCCAGCCCACCAAGGCCACACCATAGGAGAAGGGGCTGAGGAGAATTGTGGCACTGCATGGGAGCTATAATGAAACACCTGAATACACTTTATAAACTGTTTATATAAGGGAGTGTAATCAAAAGCATTAACAGATGATTAATGGCTGCACTAATCAAATTTAGTTAAAGCTCCCAGACAGGTCACAAGGCAGAAGATACAAGAGGTTGCTCATCAATATTCCTTTCCTCCTACCTGCAACACCTGCTCCTGATGCTTAGAGCACACAAACTGCCTTCTCTGTAAACATCAATAATATTTGTTAATTGGTTATTACTCCTTCCACAATAGGACCTTCAGGAATGAGCCTGGGCATTTGGTGAGTGAAAGATTGCCCTGACCACTGGGATGGAACCGTGCCCTAGAACTGCTGAACTGATTTTTTTTATTGCGTGCTGTGTGCATGAAAAACATGTTCCACAGCAAGCTGAACTATAGCTCCAAGTACTAATTCAAACACTTAAACATCACTTCTGTATAATATTTAACTCACTGCTGCTGCCAGCAGGAGCAACAGTGTTTGATCCAAGAGCTGGTAAGGGAAGCTGTTGGTGTATCTGCATGAAATGAGGTCACTGCACAATGTGACACAATTTGTCACCATCCCTCCCCATCCTCGTGCTCAGGATTTTTGCTTAGCCTGTATCCAGGCCAAGAAGGGATGGCAAGAGCAAAGCAGCAATGCTGTACAGTCCATGAACAGTCTGGACTGTCTTTGGGCTCACAGAAATTCCAGTTTATATGAAGTCACTAAGCAATGACAACCACAAAAATGTCCTTGTTAGCAGTGTCCTGGAAAATGAATATGCTTTTTGCTTACAAAACATTTGGTTAAAAATGGATCTTTGTCTAAGCAAAGAGCCTCAGCATAGTAAATTTGTTTGCACTGTGGGAGGACAGCTCATCCTTCAGCACAAAAAAAGAGAGAACAAAGTGTAGGGATGAGAGAGGAAGCAATAAAAGTGGAAAATTAACAGCAACAACAATAAAAAAGACAAGGAAGGCTGAAAAAGATCTCATGGGAGAGCCAGGTCCAGGCAGTTTTGGGAAGGAGGAAGAAGGACTGACTGTGCTCTTGTAAGAAAAATCAGATCCCTCCTCAACACTGAATCAAACAGCACCAGAAGAGACAAAACATAAGGTGTCCTCTTTCTGGGTTTAAAACAGAAAGCTGACTTTGGGCATCATCTGCAGATTTGTCTAATTATTGTCTTTTTATGCTTTAAATAAAACCAAGAGATGCTGAGAAATTCTGGAAGGTACGTGAAAAGGTTCTTAGAGTTACACTTGCAAATTTAGTTCAAAAGTATTTCAGGGGAATGAGTGTGTTTTGATGTTATCCTGAGAACTAAAACTGGCTATCTAGGAGGAGGAAATGCCAGAAGTACTCGTGAAGTTCTAGCAATAGGGGACCCAGACATGTCCCTTCACCTTGTACCCAAAGTCACAGCTTGCCAAAAAGCAAGCCATATAGGGAAGTTTCCAAGATTTGCCCATTTCAGACACTACTCAGCGGGGGAAAGGCCCTTTTGGATTATTTTCAACACGTGGTATCAGGAGGGGAATCCCAGTCAGCCCCTGTGAACTGGAAAACACCCTTGCACTCAAAAGCACTGAGTAGAGAAAGAGTCACAGAAACAGCCTCAGCTCTGGTTTGGACACAAATGACGCAAAGCTGGGGGGGGGGGGGGGGGGGGGGAAGGGACACTTCCCTGTCCCTTGGGTCAGCCTGCAGCACGCTGGCCTGATAAAGCTGCAATATGTGTCTGGAATTGCCTGCTTTCACAGGCTGGATCAAGCCAGGCATTTCCCAGCACTGTGCAGCTGCCCCAGCAGGAAGGGAGCAGCTCCCCTCCCGGCCCCGGTGCATGCCTGCAGTAACCACATTAACCACAAAGCATGTTTTTATCTTGTTAAGCCGCTAAGCTCTGAAGTGTTCCGTTTAGTATGGTAATAACAAGGCCGGGTGATAAAGCTTTTAGTGGGTAGAGAAATAGCAGCCAAGATCTCCCGTGAAGGAGACATGCAGTTTGTTTTCTTTACATGGATTCTTCTGGACATGCCAGCATAGAAATAAATCAAATTCCATACTCTAGATAACACCCTGGCTGTGAGACAGACCAACAAAAGCTGGGAACTCAGCAATAAAGAGATGCTGTTAAGTAACTTAGGCCAAGGAGCTGACCTGTCAAACCTGATAAAGAGTATCATCTAGATATGAACCAACCAATAAAATAAACCACACTATTTAGGTACTCGGCTCTTTTTCGATAAAGTCAATATAATGTCAGCATCTGCAGAAATAGGTTATTTTTTTCCCGTTTTGGTTCTGCATGAGTAGGTCCTTAATGAAAACAGGAGCAGTAAACACCCACCCAGTGTTCCCACCCCACCCACAAAACAGTCATTCTATCCACCCAAAACGCTCTCATCATTCAAATTAGGAGACTGGCTAAGACCCTCTCACTAGTGATTTAACCCTGGAATGAGGGTCATTCAGAGCTTGAATAACCACAGTGCTGTCCCTGCCCTTGGGCAATCCAGGTCACTCCTCTGACCCTCCTGCCTCCCAAAGAGCCACCTCCACTTTTCTTTTATCTCCAGCAGTGCTGGAGCAGGTTGTTCTTCAGGGTTCAGATCTTTTCCTACTGCTCTCATCAATGTAAACTGCTTTTCATGTTTTGAGCTCAGGCCTCACTGATTGGAAAGTCCCATTATAGATCAAAGGGGATGTTCATTTGCAACCCAATTTAAAGTAATGGAAAATTATTCAAGCATCTATAGATGAAAGAGTCCAGTCTTTAATCACTTCGATTGCTATCTCACCCCTCCACTTTCAACTAGGCTGCTTCAACCCACGGCAACTACTCCCAGACAAGTGCAGATCAGTGGTTCATTTCTCACCACTGCACATTTGTGCTCTGTGTCTCTTTATGACCATGTCCTGCACTCAGAGCAGCTTCTAATAAAGGACAATTTTCAGGTTTTTTTTTTTTTGTTCCGATCACTTGCAACAGAAACTAAGCTGAACAAGTTTTAAAAACCCTCACAGAAAACACAGAGCTCGAAACAGAATGCTCCAATGGTGGAGCAAGAGTTGGGGATGTCAACACTGCCACTCTGGACCAAGAATTTGGCTGCTTCGCAAATCAACAGGATGAAAACACTCAGAAGGGTCAAGTGCCTTCCTCTTGTTGGTCAAGTGCCACAGGATCTTTGGCTGAAAGCAAAGGGTGGGATGCAAAGAACAAAACCAGCAGAGAATAAACTAGGATTTAATTTTTATTTTTAAACAGAATGGGGGACCACGACTCCCATTCCTACTGCCACCCTTGGAGCCGCCCGGGGGAGCAGCAGCTGGTGGAGAACTCGCTAAAATAGAATTATCACAGCTTAGGCTGAAGCCTCCCCCCGGTGCCCTGAGGGGCTGCCCCTCTGCAAACAGCTCCGTGGGGCACCGCGGGTGCCCTGGCTGCAGACAGCCGGGGATTAAATCCTGCACAGGCACAGGGGTACCAGAAGAGGCTTTAACCTCTGAGAAAATGGACTGAGCACTCACAGAGACTGCCCAAAGAGCCTGCGGGGTCGGGCTCTGTGAGGGAGCCCCCATCCAGACACAGATATCCCAATACAGACATCCCAACGTGGGTATCCCAATGCAGATATCCCAACACTGGAGGAGCAGGTAGGCTCCATCCTGCTGCTCGCCAGGCGGGTGAAGAAATGAATCCCCTCCACCTTTAACAAGCACCAAGAGTCAGACTGATTGCTAGTCTCCCCACTTGCTCGTTCGCCCCTGAAAAAGGGAAACTAGGAAAATAAGGAAAACCACTGACCGAACCACTGCAGCAATCCCCGGCTGCAGCAGCTCTGAGCCACTTCTTTCACATGCCAGGAGTTAAGCAGGAACACAGCAGCTCTCTGCAGACCACCCCATGGAGACTTCTGCAGCTGCACCAATGAGCACATTTTCAGCTGTCTCAGCTCCTTCACACTCACTCCTGCTCTGTTCAAACACCACTTCACTAGCTGGAATCTCGGGAGAGCACTTGCCTGCTCACCTGAGATTTCCCAGCACTCTGGCTCCACACACATGGGAACACCTGGTGACCAAATTCTGGACCCTGGTCTCTTCCCTGATTCCCTGCTCCTGACATTTCTAGTAGTTTTATCAATCAACTTTGCATGGGTCTTCAAAATTTCACTCCCCACAAATATTTTTGTTTCTATTCCCATCCTATTTTTCTGCATCCAATTATCTCCACATCACATATTTATTCTTACTGACCTTTTCCCTTGCTCCCTTTCTTCTTGATGTTGCTCTGAGCCTATGCTGCCCTGCCTGGGGCTGGATTTTAAAGAGCTGTGAGTTACAGCTCACCCCTGTTAGCCACTAACAGTAACCCGTGCTGAAGCTGCAGAGGAGTTCACTGGTATCACCTCGAGAGTGGCTGACAGCAGATGACAGACTGCAGAAGACACTGGGCAGGTCTCCAGCACAGTTCCACTCCAGCCCCTGTGGACACCTGCCCACTTAGGCTGGGAGAGCTCCCAGAGCAAGGGAACACTCATCAGCCAACAGAAAGCAGCAAGAGGCACTCCTGTCTCCCACTCCCTCTTCACTAATGACAGGGGGAAGCTTTGTACAAATGAGCAAAGGGGCTGGCTGAGGCAATGGCCACCAGCAACCTCTCCATTACCTGATGTGGTTTGGATAAAAACCATCCTGAAATAATAATCAGAAGGGGAACGAAACCCCTGGGTACGTTACAAATTCTTGGATGAACAGCAACTTTGCAAACAGACTCTACAAGAAGACTTTGGTGCCCGCAGCTCACCAGGCAGGTATTCCTTTCCGTTGTATTTTATCTCCTGTTTAAGCTCACCAGGGTGCCTACCATACCAATGTCTGCTGGGCACTGCTCTCACAGTGGAAACCTCGCCCAAACCAAGCACACAGCTAAACCTCGGGGGGCTGCAAGGCACTGTGGAGTCAGAAATGGAGAAAGCAGGAGAGAGTGAAGAGAAGAGCAGAAATTAAGATCTTGGGCCTTAAGATTTGACTAACTGAATGAGACAAGATTATTTAAAAAGTGGGAACGGTAAGGAGGGGAGGCAAGCAATTTTCCCTAACCTGCCCCATCCTGCCATTAACGTTTAAATTAAAATGATGAATTACTGAAATAGCCATGGTCAAGGCCTCTGTATCCTCCCCCGTAGTAAGTACCGTGATGCACTGTCATGTGCAAACAGCTCCTTCATGAGACACCAAAAGGCTCTTAATAATGGATATTATACTTCTGCAATGATCACAGTGGAAAGCACCCAAAATTACCAGCTTTCCTTGCAGAATAATTTGTTATTTTAATGCTGTCAACCTGCAGAAATAGATTTATTGTTATTAATAATAGTGATTTGCCACATTTTGCTAGTTAAATTACAGTGCTGTATAGTTAGTTCCACAATAAAGGACTGGAAGTGTGCCAGGAGATTGCTCATAGCTCAGAGTAACAGCAGTTGGCACTGTTCCCATTAAGGCATTAAAATTTGAGTCAGAAACATAACAGATGCAAAACAAAACATGAGGTCGCTCGCGGGGATTATATAAAAACAATTAAAACAAATTAATTACCAGTTATGTTAGTGTTTCTCGGCGTACACGTAGAATGATTACAAATCCATGCAGAGGTCTTTTAAAGACCATAAAAGTCAATAAGGATCCCTGAGGGACTATGAGGGAACTTTTGGTTTCCAGCATAGCAGTGGGTTTATAGAGATGAAATACGGGGAGGCACAGGCTGTGGGACAGGCCCAGGAGCAGCAGCAGCTCCTGGAGGCTCCTGAGGAAATCCAGGTACAAGGGCTCCTTGTACAAAAAGTCACCGTCCCTTGGTGCTGCAGATGGCAGAGGGGCCCAGGGGGTGTGAGCTCTTTAGAGCAGCCTTGCCAAAGCACCTCCACCCCAGCTCAGGAAAGCTGAACTGGGGCCAGTGAGATAAACTGGAGCCAAGGGGATGCTCAAGGGCTCACAGCAGGACAGACTTCTCATAAATGAGGAGTTTCTTGGAAGAAGATGCAGCAATTTTCTCCCCATCTTCCCCCAAGCAAGCCTGAAGGTTTCTGGTCCTTGCTGAAAATTCACTAAAAAGCCTCTACAGGGAATCCCTGTGAGGAGTCCAACCATAACTAGATTCCTTTGAAGAATCAGGACTTTCTGGGAACCAACATACACTGGCTGCAGCTTTCACCTATAGCAAAGTTCCTAGAATGGGACAAAACCCCCTTGGACAGCATACAAGGTGTTACCTTCCTGTTTAATTGTTGTTTCTAGTTTTATGTTACCAGGGAAAAAAAAACCTGCATTGGTATTTTAGCATCTGACTAATGGTGTGAAAACATTATCTTCCTATTGCTCTCCAAGGGGTGCTTTAGTTCTTTGGAAAGAAATAGGTATGGAATAATCACACCAAGGCTGCTTATTGTGAATGTATAATATCTAATAATAAAGAAATTGAGTTCAGCCTCACCACAGACCTCTCCTGCTGTCTCTCATGTGTGCACATCCAAACCATCGTTTTTCTTATTAGTTCTTGTTAAGCATCATTTAAGTGCTTGATGCAGCACAGGAGAGTACCCAGTCCCTGCCCTAAGGAGCACAGCTCTCTCTTTTTTCAAGAGATGTAACAGCAGGCATCAAGTGTTCAGGTAAGCACTGATCCTGGGAGGCGGTCCAGACATCACTTAGAATCACTTGAAGGGGAGAATAACTTGATTTCTCCCCTTGTGATGTAATTCACATATTTGAATCAATCCATAGAAACCTTTTTTTTAAAACTGTTTTAATTTGCGCAAATTCTGGGAAGGAAGAAGGAAAAGAGGAAATATACACCTCTGTGGCACACAGACCTCCAGAAGAGGACAGATGGGTCAGCAAACATTCTACACCACCATTTGGTGGAAATACATCCTTTTCCCCAGGTCACACTCCCCATGCAAACCAAGCAGCAAGGCAAGGCCATATTGAGTTAGGAGAGAGGAAAGATACGTTATCACCTCTTATGGTCCTTGCCCAAGAAGCCCCCACATTCCCAAGCCAAAAACAGGGCAAGCTGTCTGGCAGGAGATAAGTGCTTTGCCCTAACTTATTTCCCAAGCAATAAGGAATTTGCAGACTTGAACTCCACCCTCTTGGAAAGCAGAGTGAAACAGTAAATATTGATGGGTATCAGCAGATGTCACTGTTGTACAAAGTCATCCAAGATGCACATGGTAGACTTGAAAAAACATCTCAAACTTTGCAGTCGCTCACCCTCTGCCTCTCCTCACCCCCAGCAGCCCAGGGAAAGGTTCTACAAGGGGAGCAAAAGCACTTGGCTCCCTGGGTGGGTTTAAAGCCACTTTAAAGCAAAGGCACACCAGGCTGTGGTTTGGGGAAGGAACCACAGTGCACCACGACAGCTTTTGTTTCAGGTCTGGTATGTTTCTATTGAGCTTTATTTTTTAGTTGTGTTCCAATACCATTCTTTCTGATGGAAAGCTAAATTGCAGGGCTGCAGCCACTGTTATCAGCTAGTGAAGAGATAACAATAATTAATACCTGGTAACATTGAGCCTGGAATATCTTTTGCATGATGCTGCCTTATTAGTTTCAGCAGGGATTCTCTGAGATAATCAAACCCAGGATTTTAAAGTTCATTTGCTTCAAGCCTCATTCATACAGATTTTGATGTACTTCTAAGATGGCTTGGAAATGAGTATTTGCCTTCCGATAACACTGTTTCCTATCTGCAAGATATCTACCAGAAGAGAACAGTAGCTAGATGAGCTTAGGTTTAAACAAGATATGCACAGAGCAGTGTCCTTTCAAAAGCAGATCTGCCGAGGAAATAATTTCAGCTAAAATAATAAACACTACTGGCACTACATCAGAAGAGCAGCAAAATAACGTTGATCCGCTAAAGGAACACACTTCATGTTTTAAACCAAAACAGATCTCTGCAAGGAAGTGCTTGCTTAAAATCTGTGTGTTTTTATTCTGCAAGTCACATTTAGAAACCAAAAGAAGACAAAACATACAAGCACGAGGCCCTTCAGCCCGAGCACACTGCTGCTGGTTCGTTGTGTATCATCTGCTATTCCCAAGGTGACAAGTGATATCTGGATGTGTTTGTGCAGTAATCCAGAACAAATTAGGTGTAATAGTTTTCCGTGAAGTACATTGTAAAAATAAAGAAAACATGCTGATTGAAAAATACACTTCTCCACACTCGGGGCTGGTGGTGGCACAGGCTCAGTGGTTCCCTGCCCTCCTGCAGGGCCACATGGACACAGAGCCAGCAAAAAAGGGACAGAACTGGGCTGGACTGATACCTCTGGTACTGAGCAACTGCAGCATGAGCCATCGCCTCTCCTCGTGGCTGTGTTTATCTTAAGCTATTTTACTCTACTCCTCACTTCAAAAATGCAGAGCAAATTCTTATTACTCATCAGCTTCCAGTTTGGCTCAGCTACACAAACCTCCATCCCTGTATAAAGCTGCCTTAAGCGCAAGGAACAAAGGAAAAATAAGGACCAGAAATGCATCAGCTTGAAGGGAGATACTCAGGGGATACTACAGGGATTTGTCTGGAGCCTAATACAATTTAAATTATTTTTATTAATGTGCTGAAAGTAAGGCACAGAGCAAATGGCACATGAATTAAGTTCAGATTATTCCAGAATGGAAAGTGTTGCAAAGACAAATTGAAGAAAAATAGCAGGCCTGGTGAAGTTCACAAAATATTAGCATGAAGTAGCAAAATGATATTCCAGCCAAAAAAATGCAGAGAAAATGCATACCGTGGAGGCTGGAGGAATAACTCTCATGTCTGAGGAAAAGGAAGATGCTGGTGAGGCACAGTAAAGGGAGAGCTCTGAGCTGACACAAGCCCGTCTTCTCCAAGGGCCAGCACAGTACCACTGCTCAGCTCTCTCCTTCCCACCATCCCCAGCTTTTCCTCGGGTCATACTGAGGGACACGAAGGCAGTGCAGACTTTTAATGAGACAGCATAAGGCAAAGAGCTTTGGGAGAAAGACTCCTTGTTTCAGGAGAGAAACCAAGCACAGGCTACCCGAGGTCAGGCAGCAGCAGCCCACGTCGGGCTGTAATTGCCTGCTGCAGGATTTTTGACATTTTCCTCTAATGCAGCTGGTAGCACAGTGGGAGACAAAATATCATACTCTGATCCAGTCCATGAGTAGACTTAATCTCTCATGCTCTCTCTCCCTGTCATCCTTCAGTAGTATTTTCTAATAAAATGCGAGCACTTGTGCTTCCATTAATAAGAGTTCAAAATTAAAAAAAAAATCCCAAACCAAAACCGCTTAGTTTTGAAAGTCTGAAGCCACAGCTTAGTAATGCCAGAGCAGGGCCAGCTACAGGAGTTATCCCAAGGTCAACTGGGCAAGCCGCGCCATCTCAGCAAACCAAACCAGACTGAAACCCCAGCTCCAGCTGCTTGAGCTCCCCCTGCAACTGCACAGATTTTCTTTTGCTCTCATGAGAGGCCACTCAGTGCCAGTACAGATGTGCAGCACAAGTCTGAATAATTGTGACCCACGAGGCACAGCAGCAGTGCTGCAGACTCCGGCTGCATGGGAGGGATCCCACTGACAAAGGGGTGTTAGGGAGCCGGAGCTGCTCCTTTGTCCTGCCCTGTGGCCTTAACCTTTGCAGAAGGTTTGGGAGAGCAAATACAGCCTGTCAGAGTTGGAGGCTGGAGTCCCTGTTCCCTCAGCCTGTCACTGCACCCAAAACAGCCCCTACAAAGGAAATCCCAGCCTCGTTGTTCCTACAAGGCACCGGGGACAGCTTGGCTCTGGGAGAGAGCAGCCAAGTGCTGGAGCACCGGCACTGGATAAACGCTGTCACCAAGCCAACAGCAGAGTCATCGGGGGCCAAAGAAAAGAGCAAATATTTGTAATCAGAGCTGCTGCAAACTTACTGGTTCCTTGCTAAGCCCTAAGAAAAACAAGGAGATGAAAAGTTGGCTTCTGCTCTTTTAAGTAGGCACTGGAAATGCCTTGGCTCGGTGCAGAGCGATGGTGTTTACACAGCCTCCCCATCGCCTCCTGCCTGCACTCACCCCTAAGCTGCTTCTGTTGACAAGCAGCAGGGAATGGGATCTCTGTCCATGAAAATGGATGATGTCAGGGTTAATTAATCCGACCTGAGGTGACACGGCCAGAGGCAGCCACTCCATCGGCCGGCAGGGAGAAGCTATATATAGTTCTGTGACACGATGAGACACATCAGTCACGGGGCAAAGGAAATACAAAGACACTGATTTAACAGCAAATTCTGCTTGCTGATCCCAGGAGGGCTGGCCAGCTGAAACAGGGCACAAAACACAACCATAGTGCAATACACATTTTCAGGATGTGGCAGTTACTGGTAGCAGTTTGCACCTAGAATGAAGCGACTGATAGAGGATCTGTGCATCTTCAACAGGGAAATTTCCTTCTAAGTCTGGAGGTCACAGCTGTGCAAAACACCCAGAAGCTTTGCTTCCCCAGGGTATGTGAACACTGTGCTCAGTTCAAGCTGCAGACTTCGTCTCCCCCTGATTTCTCTTGCAAATCTGTCTGAGCCCAGAATGCAAAGCAGAATTCAGTCAAATATCCAAGCAAAGCCACGCACAGCCATGAATTTCATGTGGTTCTTGACAGAAAGCTATAAATCCATCCAGGGCTGCCCCCAAAGGTTTCCCAAACCTTCAGGTGACTTTTCAGCTATTTATTTATGGGATTCTAAATGCAGGACACAGCTGAGCTAAGGTGACTCTCTAAGGGTGCTGGGCTTGTTCCTGAGCCACTTTCAGAGATGACGGGGAAAAGCAGAAATCTTCCTCACTCTCTTCCTTCTCACCAACTACCTGAACATAAATCCATGTTACTGACCAGTGCCTTCAGGAGGCACTTTCAGGAGCCCTTTGATGCTGTTGGACAGAAGCCTTGTTTTGGTTGCAGGTTGTTGCTGCTCCCTGGGAAAAAAATTGGCAGCTCTGAGCAGAGTTTGATGGGTGATTGTGGTGCTGGTGTGGGCAGCTCCTGGAGGGAGGCAGCTTGTCTTTCATCACATCAAGGGCCAGCAACCTTAAATTCAGGCAAACCTCACCAAGGAAACACTCGTCCTTGTTGCTGGTTCCTGCTCCAATCAAGGAATCGATCCCAATACCCCAAACTGCAGCTGAAATCGACAGCAAGTAAGGTTTTGTTTGCACTGCCTGCAGGCACTGGTGGTGGGCACAGGCTGGGCAGAGTGAATAATGATAAACGCTCCCTCTCGGCCTTCAAACACATTAATCCATAAATATTGATAGCCCTGAAGTGCTCTGTTTATCCAAAAAACAGGTGAAATCTTGGCAGGAGCCAAGTACCTTCCTGGAAATGGCTCAGGTTTCTGTGTTTCCCCAGCCTGGAGAGAAGAATCGTGTGGTGCAGTGCAGCACTGGGTACCCAGGGACTGCCACCTGCTCCAGCAAAGCCAAAGCGAGCAGCCAATTTGTGTTACAACAGAAGCAGAGCCATGGGATGAGGGATTTTCTTGCCTTAGATGAGGGACAAGAAGGAAAATTATATAAGGAAAAAAAATTAAATTCAACAACGCGCTGCCTCTGAAGACTCAAGCGACTGAACACGGCAGGTGCAGCAGGGATTTCTCAATGACAAACATGTGCAGGCAGAGTGTGTGTTTATCCTGTTCGTACACTGAGAAAAATATAGCCCCCCATCAGTACCACGCCTGAGCACACAGCCTGACAGCTGGGTATTATTTATGGCAACTTTTCCAACCAGGTAGACATTTACAAATCAAAATAACTGTCATCTATGTTGTCTGAATGCAATTTTTGGTGTGTTCTATCCTCTGCTTTCCCCTACCTACTGTATTATTAACAGCCCTTGGCCTCTCCCTGCCAATCTCTGTTTCCTCGTGGATGTTTTCTCAGCAGCCACAGCCCCCAGACCAAAGCCCCTCGCCCAGCAGATGGCACTCAGAGGCTCCAGGAAACCCACGCGCTCCCAGAAATCCCTGCCCTCTGAGAAAATGGGGGGTAATTGAGATTTTGTTTCTGGCTGACACCATCTCGGGGATGCGAAGCCTGAGAGTCCCCCAGGGCTATCCAAGGAAAACTGAGGTTGCAGCTCCCCCTTGTCAGGAGAATTGCTGGTCTTGGGTGGGTGAGGTGCAGCCACCCCAACCCCTCCATGGAGCCCAGCCTGAGCTGTGGGATGGTGTCTGACTGCAAGGAAGGGTGAATTTTGTGCTTTCCTTCAAAAGCTCCAAGGCAACCAAGAGGGGAGGTGTTACAGTCACTGCATTTAGAGGAGGGATGCAGGAACAATCCAGCTTGTGGCCACCAAGGACCACTTCTTCCCTCTAAGATGCCTTCCCTGCAAAACCAGGCATGGGGCAGGTTCTGCTACAGACTTGGGAAATGCCTGCAGGGAATGTGGCCCAGGAGCAGGATTTGGCCAGCAGCTGCTCCTCTAGAGGACAAACAACTTCCACC
This sequence comes from Chamaea fasciata, assembly GCF_029207755.1. NCBI lineage: Eukaryota > Metazoa > Chordata > Aves > Passeriformes > Sylviidae > Chamaea > Chamaea fasciata. The sequence goes on along the minus strand of NW_027094103.1, from coordinate 7,882,844 downwards.
AGCACATGGCAGCCAATGCCACATTCACCTGTGCTCTCCTCCCGATTTTCTGGGCAGCCACACAGCAGCAAGACCCAATGCTAAGGATGCAAACTCCCCTTGCAGTTCTGCTTTTCATTATGGGAATAAAACTAAACAAATATACCCTCCTTGCCTCTACTCTCCAAAACAATAAACCCCAAAAAGGCTGCACAGAAAATTTATTTTCACCCCTTCACTGCCACGGGAACATGCATTTGTTTCCTAAAAATTGCCCCTCTCACCTCCCGCCCCATGACCTGCCCTGGGCTGGTGCAGGGTATGGAGAGCTGGGAAGCTGGCAGGGGGCTGGATTAATGAGGGCACGGGGAGGCTGCAGCCCTCCCCATTAGCTCTCTATCATGTGCAATAAGAGCAGCCATCCTACTGTGCAGCCCTTCCCATTCCCATGGAAACCACTGGTGCATCCCGCCAGGAGTATAAATAAACCTCTCGCATGAACTTCATCCCGTGTGCTGTTTCACAGCTGTGATGTCTGACACCCACATCAGGGACACAGGTGCCTCTCTCTTTGTGGTGCACGGACACTGCTGCTCCCCTCTGTACCTAAAACCAGGCCAAGCTTGGGCACGCAGGAAACCAAGGAAACGAGGGACCGTATCAGGCAATATAACACACGGTCAAACACTACATCTCACAACCACAGTGAACAAAAATAGCCCTGCCACCAATTCTAATTGTTATTTAAGTGTCTAAGAACAGCACTAAAGAGACACTCAGAATGCACATAATCTAATTATAATGAGCCTTGCAAAAACCAGCCCTGCATCTTCCATTCCTGTGGTGCTCCCCACCTTCTGGAAGGGAAGCACAGTCCCACCTCCAGGGTTATGACTCCCGTTAGATATTTGTGATTGGGAATATCTGTTCCAAACCCACCCACAGCACAAGGCAGGGAGCTTGGGCAGGAAGATCAGCACTCAGCCAACAGTTTTTGTTTGATTTGAATTGGCATAACTTCCAGATGATTTTTTAAAAATCAGGTCCTGTCGGGGACACACAGTACCCTTAACTCTAGTTGGAGTGGCTGATGTTTTATCTACACACATTATACCTTTCCCACTCCTGTCCCCCTTTCCATAACCATTTTGTCAGGGAAGGGGGTCTGTCCCAACAATTTCCATGCTTGCTTTACACAAAGGATTAGACACTGCACAATATAAGATCACCTGCTGCTGCACCTCAGGATAAAGTCTGTCAGTGTTATCAGCTGCCACGCAGGACTCCACATCCCAGGGTCTAGCCCTTACACACAGGTAGAATTAAATATCAGAAGCAACGGTAGCAAAGGAAATGTCAAACCTTTCCAGGTTTTGGGTTTTTTCAGCCAGATCCTTGAAGCCTGCTGCCACCTGCACTTTATCAATTATTACCTTTAATAATTATCAGATTAAACTCCATGAAGAGAAACTTCTCCAATTAATTACAGCCAGAAATAGTAACGACAAGATCATTGCCAGACCTAGAGCAGGCTCCTCAACAATTCTGTGAACCTGGGAACCTGAGGCTCTGACAGCAAGGGAAAAAGCCCTGCCTGACTTTGTTGGAGTAATTTTATTAACTCTGGCTGGTTCTCTTAGTTGACAAAGTGACAAGATCCTGGGGAAAATTTCTCTGTGTGTTTAGTATATCTTTGGCAGGTGTCAAGGTATATTCTCTGGCTTGTCACTCACTGTGCTGCCCTTCAGATAGTTATTATTTCATGTAATTATGATTATTACATGCGGAGATGCCACCCTTATGAATAGCCTCTGGTTGCTGTCACTCACTGCAATGTGATGCGGGAGGATGAGTTGTCAGGAAGGAACTGCAGGGGATGAAATTGCCACATTTCTCTATTTTAAAACAAATAATCCATGTTTCTGCTGGTCATCCCTTTTCACTTAGCAAGTGGCATGCTGAGGACCGGGCAGAAAATCACCTGCTATAAAACACGGTGCCAGAGTGACAGAGTAAGGGCACCCACAGAATAATTGTGAAATGAAGCTTCCAGGAGGAGGAAGGGTAACAACCCTCGAGCTGCACACCCGTGCTGTGCTGTGAATCCTCTGTGGCATTTCTGCTCCAGAGATGCCTTCTCCTTTGCTGCTCAGTGCAAAATAACTCCTGCAGGTGCCCATGCCTACCCTCTGGGTGAGATGCATCCATCCCACCTTCCCACACTTCCCTGGCAGCTGAGCTGCCTGTTGGGGGTGACCCACACTCCATTTCCTGCAGAGCAAGGGAATTACACAGGATTTCACACCACCTCCTCAGAACTCAAGCATTCTGATAAAAATCCTCAGTTTTGCAAAGCTGGGTTTCTGCAGCAGACATGCCAATAATTCCTGCTCTGGGAATATCCACCACAAACCAAAGCAAACCAAAATAAAATAGGATTCTTTCCCAAAGTCTGCTACAGACTTTAATTGACCTGGGGCAAGTCATTTTGTATTCCAGGGGCCCTGCTGGAAAATGGAAGTCGGTATTTTCTGAAAACTCTTTGGTGAAGCATTCATTCCTACAGTAACCTCACAAATAATGGCACAAGGAGGCTGCAATCTTGACTAAAGCCTCTTGGAGCAACTGCAATGTTTAAAAAATGCACTTTCGCAGTTGATTTCAGATACCCAACAGTTCTATAGCACACAGCTTCCACAGGGAGTTATTCACAATTACAAATAGATCAATATTCATAAATCGTCTCCCTACAACAGCTGAACAAATCATTTGTAACGATTCATTTCCTTGATGAATTTTACCTCTTTTCCAGTTTGCAAATTATGTGTGAACAGAGCTGGATTTTCCAAATTGATTTTCTTTTCCCGCAAGCCTTTTTCCATCCCATGTAATTTCTGAGAACAACTTTAGGTCTTAAAAGAACTCCAGGCCCTGCATCCTTGCCAGGCAGAGCTCCCCACCAGACCTGAGCCATCATTAGCAGCAGCCCCTTCACTACAACCCCAATTCCCCTGCTCAGTTTAATGGTGCTCATGAGCTGCTTGCCTGCCTGTGTTCCTTGCCAGGATGAGTGCAGCAGTCACCATCGAGTTCCTACTGCAAATACTTCAAATACCTCAGTTTGCAGTCCTCTTGGAGATTAATTGAACAAATATTTCCCTTCCACATGAACACACTCCTGCCAGTAAACGCTCTCACTAAAATATTCACAGCAAGCTAACACTAAAAGGACAAAGGAAAGGTAATATTGAAGCCAGGCCGGCTGAAGCATTTGCTCAACTTAATATCTGCTCCCTGCTCAGCCCTTTTCACATGTCTGGAGCCATGGACAGTACACCAAAGCATCCCAACTCCAGATGTTCCCTTTGATCCACCTCTGTGCCTCACTGCCCCCTCCTCAGCGTGCAGAGCCATCGCCAGCCATGGCACATTTGGAAAGGACATCTCTCAACACTGCAGTTCAACACCTGCATCCCAGCCAGGTTGGTTCTAAGCCCTGGCCACCCCAGCCATGCTGCAGGGGTTCCCCAGCTCCCTCCAGCTCAGGGCCTGCTCTCCAGCCAGCTCTGCTCTCTCCTCCCACAGCTGCCAGGGATCCTGGTTCCACTGGCACCGAGACCTCCTCTGCTCCATGGGGGACAGGCAGATTGATAATTAAATCCACTATTGAGATATTCACATTCTGTTCCCTTGCCATTTAAGCAGACATAAAACATTTTATTATTCTGCTGATTTAGGAACCTGAATTTAAATATTAGAGTATTAAAGCGATACTTAATTAGTTGACTGAATGTTCTCCCTTTTATCAGTGTTGACAGATCTTAATTATAGCATGGGCTGTGAAAGCTGATAGAACAGCTGATGGCAGCAGCACCGCCAGGAATACTAAAGTGTGTCAGAATTACTTGTCTGTTTTCCCTCTTCCCTCTTGCTCTGTTCTTCAGGCATGCTCTGAAGTCCTTGGCAAATAAAGCCAACACTGCAGCCAAGCCTGAGCAGTTTGGCATTTACTCTCAAGGACGTGAGAAACTGCTTGCCCTTGAGAGAGCCAGGATAATCTACAGGCCTAGACTTTTGGGGAAGGGAACCAAAAAAAAAAGGGAAATTATCTCCTAGTTAATCATTTTCCTATCCACTAATCAAGCAGACACAGAGATTATTGTGGAGCAAGAGTGCTGACGTTAGTTATTCACTTAAGCCACACTTGAAAATGCAATTCAGACACACAGGAATGATCATCCCAATGAAACCTGCCCCTAAGGTTTTCAGTTGCCATCATCCTGACAAGTCCCTGCTCCGGTGACAGCAGGAGTGGCTCTGAGAACCAGCCATGCCAGGCAGATTGAAGCACAGCCCTGGCTCCTATCACCTCAGCCAATGCCAGCACAAAGGGGGCACTGCCCTGTTTCGATGCCGCCCCGGAGAGGCTGAGGGTTCAGCCTCCTTATTTACAGCAAGGACTGTGCGTGTTCCTCCACCACAGCACAGGGATGCGGGCTCCGGCAGGAGGCCTCTGCTGGGGTGAATTACATCCTGCAGCAGCACTTCCTTCACCTTCCTGGGATAATAACAAATGTCCACCTTCAGGGAAGGTGGCTGGCAGCAAGAATCTCTTGAAGACATTTATTTTACCTGCCCCCTGCAGAGGCCATCCATTCACTCTGAAGCAGCAGCATTTAACACAGCTCAGCAGCAGAGGCAGTGATAAAACACAGCCCATGCAAGAGGAACAAGGAAAAGACAGCTTGGGTTTGGGCTGGGAGCCCATGAAGTTGGGCTGGTCACCTGTCTTGGATTCCTGACTTGCTAGCCCACTTGCCCAAATTCGACCATCCAGCTCAGCCTAAGGGAACACCAGTCTCTGAGTTTATTTTTTCTACTTCTTTTAACGCAAATTAGTAGATCTGAAGCTTTAGTTAGACCCTGGCATCCCACAGGGTTCTACCAGAAGAAATTCACTTTGCCAAGAAAGATTTTCAGGCCCATTCCATCCCCAAGTGTTCCAAGTACAGCAAATACTGTCCCCCTTGACTGCTCAGGTGGGGATGGGGAAAGATCACTGTGCTCCAGTCTCATTTCTCCAAGTTCACTTCATAGAAACCAGCAGAAGACAACCTGCTTACATTACATTGCTTGCAGAAAAAAAAAAAAATTGCTATGAAAAATGTGAAGAAAATGAGGTAGGAGCAATGTGTCAGAGCCAGTTGTCTAATCAGCTAAAGTTACAATCCTAAACCAGTCCCTAGACACCAGAAATACAGCTCAGTTCTCTAAAGTGCTGACTGCATTTCAGCTCTGCCTCCCCGACCAGAATACTTCAAGATTATTAAATTACCCAGATACAATTTTATTCTGGGGGGAAAAAAAGTTTGGTAAAAATAGTGAATAAAATCAGTAATTTTCATCAGTTTGTGTATCCTGCCTTTAGCTCCTTCCTTTTAAGGCTGCAGAGAAAGAGAAGTTTAAATCCCAGTGGTACGCTGATGCTTTATAAGTTATTCCAGCATGAATGATCTCAACCTCAGGAACGATGTGTGCAAGCACTGCCAGAGCAAAGGAGACAGGCATGGAGGAACAGCCCCTTTGTTGTCACGATTCAGGCATGTGATGGGTTGTGACACCTTTTCTGTGAGTGCCATCCATCACTCACAGATGTTAGCACATCAGAGCCACGCTACCTCCTCACCAAGGAGCTTTCCGTTTCCACTACCAGTCACAGAGGGAAACAAGTGCTTTTTCCTGCCTTTTTGCAAAGAGAGAAGAAATAACTTTGCACTTGCACACCACAGTGGGGCAGGCAGAGGGTCTCTGCACTGGCTGAAGGCAACTCTCTGCTGCCCTGTGCCGTGGCACTGATGCTGTGAGTGCAGCCTTGTCCCCTGTGAGAACACCAGGACCTTGTTCCCACCCTGGTGATGGCCAGCACTCTTCAGGAGCTCAGTGAGGAATGCTGCCAGCATTGCCAGTGCTCAGACCTGACTCACATCAGGCTTTTTTAGTTCATAAATTAATCTAGCTGGAGGAAGATGTACCCAGGCTGCATCCCCTGCCACTGGCTCTGCTGCAGCAACGGGGCTGGAGCAGTAGGGCCTGCCTGGCTCCTGGCCTTGCCTTTATAAACACACTTAATGATCAGCAATGATGTCTTGGCAGCCTCAGCCTCTCTCACTAATGCCCATGTGCTAGGAGGGCATTTTGCCTGCACTCAGACAAGCCAATCCCGTTTAACAGGGCAGAGATTTAAGAGCAGCAGCCTGCACGGCGCAGCCGAGTGCCAGGCAATCCTCTCGCTGCAGCAGCCAGGCTCCCTGCTGCCACAAAGCTTCTCCACCTAACGAACCTGCCTCCCAGGGAGGGAAAGGCATCGGAGGGACGGCAGCTTTCTGGAGTCCTGCTGCTGCTGGCTGCCAGCAGCCCTTTCTAACAGGCAAGGAGACATTTGCTGCCTCTCTGCTCCCCTGCGCAGCGACCCACAGGGACAGGCAATGAGGTAATTTATCTAGTTGAGGTTTGCAGGACTAAATGCCAAGGTAGCATCCTGCCCTGGTGATAAATCCATCCACATGTGGATTCAGCACAGTGTGCAGGCTGCCGGCAGCAAGGGAAGGGGTCTGCCTGCCCTCCAGCCCCCGTCCATTCACCAAGGACACTCTGATGCTCAGGTGTTATTCTCCATCAGTTCCTGGGCAAAACCCAGTTTTACCAGACCCATAAAAAGGCAGCAGAACACTGTTCCCCCTGGGCTGGGGTTGCTGGCACTGAGCTGTCACCGGTTTGCACTGCTGGCAGCCCCCCAGTTCCATTCACAGGAGGTCAGCCTCTGCCCACCTGCCTGGAGAATGCTCAGTGAGTGCAGCTGCAACTCAAGGGCTTCCCCTGAGCAATCCAGCCTTGAGTGCTTCAAAAGATAATGCCATTTTCCTCCAAGGTATCCCATTACAGAGCCATTCAAGGCAAATCCATCATGTTACAGAAGAGCACATTTCAGAGATCCACACACCTGGGTAATGCCCACGCAGGGAGAGGGAGAAGAAACAGCCTCCAAATTGGACTTTATTTGCCAAGTCATCTCTCATCACTGACCTCAGCAAGCTTTTCTCCCACCACCACTGTTTTTCTGCTGCTACAATTACACTGAATGAGTTGTAGCATCTTCCTGGTGTGTATTGCCTTCCTCTGGCCACCATCCAGTGTTTGCCCCACGAGTTCCCTGTCTCTCTCCAAGAAGCTGTCACAAATGGAGCCACAATAAATGTAATACACAGACCACAGCTTTCCAGAGAGCTGGCAGGCTCAGCCAGCAATGATAAAAAATCAATGAGAATTTCAATTGTTGTTTTAAATGCCTGTTGGGCGGCAAGCTCCCTACCTTTGATCACCCACCACACACAGTGGGTTGGTTTTTCTCTTTATTTAATTTGCATGCACAAGGGTGGACAAGAGGTTTAGGATTCCATAGTGATGAGGGCACTAGAAACAGAAAATGCTGCCCATGGAGTCCTTCCCTTAGTGATAGGCTAAACTGGAAAGACAGAACAAGAAACAGCCATGGACTAAGCAGGTCCCTCCATGAGCCTTAGAAAGAGAGCCTCTACTGAACAAAAGAAATGCAAATTTCTTTGCATTTTCCTCCAGGTTTCTTTGCATTTAGGACAATTATTTTCCTTCAATATCCATCAAGAGAAAGGAGTTAAACTGAATTTTCTCAGTCCACAGCCTGCAAGTGTATTGTGCTAGTGCAAGGTCCAGATCCCACCAGTGCAGCACACCAGGCATGGGCAAATGCCAGCTGGTGCAGTGCTACTTTGGCTTGTGCCAGCTGAGGCTGTGCCCCCTCCTCTCCAGCTGCAGCTGGCATTTCCCAGCCTCCTGCAGGCATCGCTCTCAGTGGGCAGCAAAAGCTGCTGCAGCACTGTTGTGATGGGAGCTCACTATCAGAGGATGAAAAACATTTTGCAGCCAACTGTAATATCATTTCAGCAAACAGCACGATAAATCAGTGGCTGTAAATTAAGCATTTTGTTTACTCTCCACACAGCAGGGCTCTTCCCTGGATGCAATGCCAGCATCAGTGAGCACTGCCCAGAGTGGATGCCTGGCACACTGAGATTGTGAGGCACTGTGACATGAGGACATCCATCCACAGGACCGCTCCCGTCCTGTTCTGCTCCTGCTCCAGGCCATTAGCCCTTTGCTGATGGCATGTGCCCGTTTCAGTGCTGGCTGGAAGGCTCCCAGGGACAGTGTTAAGTCTGTCCCTTCTCTGCCTCTCTTCAGCTGCCTTTGGGAGGGCACAGAAAAGCACACGAGAGCCCCAGGAATGCAGCAGTGGGGCAAGTGGAAAGGTAAAAGGGGAGCAGCTTCTGCCATCGAGTCCCAGGCTCAATTGCTGTCTTTGCTGAGGCTGTGACAGACAAGAAACTCTCTCATCATCACCTCAACCCTATTAGAAGGAGAGGGGATGCTCCAAGCATGAAAAACAGGAGAAAACAGAGGCTGCATCTCCCAGTGTCTCCACACTCAGCTGTCCGTGGCACAGAGGTTGGCATGAGGCATTCCCTCCCTAGGGAGGGATTCATCTGTGCAACATCCTCCCCCCCAGCATCCCTAATACGGGATGCCAGTGAGCCTGACCCTCCAGCTGGCACTGCCACAGACCCTCTGTCTGCAGAGTGGGATCACACCCTGCCCGTTCCCCATCCAAAAACCTTCAGCCCTGTTCAGCCCACAGTGCACCGATGTTTCCCCCTCACTCCCACCCCCACGATGTGTTGTGAGACAGGACCTTTATTGGCACTTTTTATGATTTCCTGGTAATGTGTATATGTCTCCCTTCTGGCACTTTAGAGCAGAGGTGAGACTTGAGCTCCTATAAACCACCAACGCCAGGAAGTCAAACTAGTCCCTCTCCCCACATAAACAGTGCAGAATAAGCAGAGCAGTAATTCACTCATGCATTCAGGGATTCCTCCCCACCTTTCCTTCCATCTGAGCTGCCACTCTCACTCTCCCTTCCAGTGCCCCACTCCCCCTTGTCCTGCCTGTGCTATCCATGGCATTTGCCAGCAGGCACTGGATTAAGGGAAAAGCACGCCAGGAGCTTTGCCACTATTGTCCATCTCAGTCTGTCTGTTCACAGTTTAACCATTATAATCCCTGCTCTGGGGTCAGATGTGCCTTCAGCCACACATGAGTCAAGTTGGAAAGATCT